>NC_142491.1:224851-389851 GCF_965113065.1 Corylus avellana | reverse complement strand
CAGCCCTCAAACTCGAAACCCGCACGAAGCACTCAACTCTAAAAAAAGTGAGCCTTGCCTTTCCCAAGCCTAGAGGATGTGCCTGTAGTATCATAGTTTATGGAGCATTCTTGGTTCAGTAGCTCCCTTCTACCTCTAGGATTAGAGCAAGCACCCTTAACCACCCGAGTATGATCCTCTTTAATGGCAGTCAGGAGAGCCACAATGTGATCCTTATTCCTCTCACACGAAACTCCCACCACAGGAAGTATTCTCAACACAAAATCTCCAGAGGGGAGGGGAAATCCAAAGGAGTGACAGGGAAAAAGCCTCCAGAGGAGAGGGGAAATCCCCATCATCCCTCACAACCAACACCAACGAAGAAATAGGCCCTGTCGGACTTACGACACCTCCCTTATCCATCACTTACGGCGAGGGCTGAGAATGGATCAGCTCAGGCGAACAACCACGAGCCCCAACAGAGGAACTCAACTTGGAAACCCCCTTTGAAGAATACCCCTCATCGGAGGGGGTTTCCGAACAACAACACTCACTGTCGCCGGGTCATGGGTAATCGTAGATAGCGACAAGGGTGAGCTCAGGCCGAAACCCAAAGGAATAACATGCAGAGCACTGATCACTAACACTGCCTCAACAATAAACTAACATCCATCTTCGAAAACCGACTGCCCTTCAACTTTCAGTTGTAGAACTTCATGGGTCCTCCATCGATATCTGGGCTACTACTGATGATATAATAGACCTTGCTGTAGGAGGGAGCAAAAAGGAGACCTTGGAGGGAGCAAAAAGGAGACACTGACTTCACCTAGGCTTGCCGGAAGCAGAACCTCCTCCAACGAAGCATGTTGAACAAACGAAGAGAGCACGAAAACATTAGACCTTGCCAGAGGAGGCCTAAAGTGCAAGTCGTCAATCCTTGTGGATGCCAGAGACATCCGATCACGACGGACTATGCCAGATGCGATCTCTGTAGCCAGGACCACTCGGATTGGGATGGCTAGAAACCCTACCCAGTGAAACAAGACCCACACCCATACCCAACAAAGATGTGGGCATCACCTCACAAACCCAATTTGGGTTTAGATCTTAAAAGTGACTTGGGCCTGGGTGGCTTACACTGGGGCCCCAAACCTTCCTCCCTTTATACCATGGGATTATGGATCGACTCAAAGTCTGGAATGCAGCCCAAAACCTCCAAACCTTCCAGAATTTTCCACAGGGCCCTATCCACCTAAGATTTCACCTTCATGAGATGTCCCTTCCCCTTTCCACAGAACATGCCGTCCCCTTTTTCTGAATCATCAAATGGGCAAATCTTCTTGCCTTGAGCAAAGGGCTCCTTTCCATGCTAAAAATCCACCTCAAAATCTACATCACCCTCAGCACACTCCACGTTGCCTTGCGCAGAGAACCCCTATTGGGTGTTAGAAAGATTATCTACCAGGTCTCCAGAACACAATGCCGGTGCCTCTGCCGTCATTGGAGCGCTGGCATCCGCTGGCATCACCGGCGCATATGATGGCACACCCATACCCACCCCCTAGGCCCAACCTTCTTCCCAGGCTTCTTCCCCATCAGAGAGGGAATACCAATAGACAAAGAAACAGTCATGGCTTCAAGAAAAGCCAACGCCTTAACTCACCAGCAACACAGCTCCATCCCGGCCCTTTGCGCTCCTTAAGAAGCAAAAAAAGCCCTTTCCGGCCACCTTTGCGTAAACCACGAACTCAAGAACCAGCCAACCCTATTACCGCCTCTCTAGAATAGGAGCATATTTGAACCCTCCCGAAAGGATTTAACGAAATACTTAACGCCAGGGTTCTGCAACACCACTTCCACCATTGAGACCAGCCAGACGGCACACTAGACACCCTAAATCACTACACCAGCAAAACTCTCTTCCCTTCCTCCAATCGGACCACTAACTCACCTTCCATCATTGAGAAGACAAAAGAGTTTTCCTCCACATAGAAGCACATCTCCATCTCCACCTCATACGACAACCCTCAAAAGGGAGACACCAAACACGACTCCACGTGCTACTCACATCATTTTCTATTTAGGAGAAAATGTTGTGGTGTACTTACAGAGATTGAAGGAATGGTTTGTTGATTGCCTTCTCTTTTGGTCAGTGTAGGCAGGGAAAAGGAGGGTTTAAGAAGAACGGAGGGTGAAAACTAGTGGGACTTGCCTTCACATGTGATGTAGATCATGCCACCGCTTAGGGGGTGGGGGGAGAAGCTCAAAACCCAAATTTGTTAAATATTCCTAATTCCATACCAAAATTCCACCCCACCAACCTCTGATTTCCAGTAAGCCTTTCTGGATCAAACCACAAGGACTAATCCACAGTATGTACCAAGATCATCTTCCCCCCCCCCCCAAAAACAACACCCCAAAAAAAATGAACAAGTATAAAAACCCAAACATATGAGAAAGAGAGAGAGCTTTTTTGGGTGTATAATACTATACACTCTACACCACAAAAATGTTGTACAAAGTTCTGCAAAAATGTGGCAGCTAAACTTAATACATTCCTATAACTTGGGATAAACATATTAGAGGAAAGGAATATACCAAGGGTGTATAGAGGCAGCAGCTTAAGTGCCTCAGGAAGAATCAGCTGTCCAGACGATGTTACTGTAGCACAGAATTTACGATAAGAAAGCAGAACACTGATACAAAGATTTGTCACTTGTTCCCGGACTAGCAAGAGTGGAGAGGATGGAATTTTATGTGCCGCTACAAGAGCAAAAATAAAATAACTGTTAGTATTCTGTCA
The DNA here is from genome assembly GCF_965113065.1 of Corylus avellana. NCBI lineage: Eukaryota > Viridiplantae > Streptophyta > Magnoliopsida > Fagales > Betulaceae > Corylus > Corylus avellana. The sequence goes on along the minus strand of NC_142491.1, from coordinate 387,069 downwards.
TATAAAATTAGTAAATCAAAAAGCATAATGAAACCATGAATCATAGTGTTTCTGTTAAGATGTAAAACGACACTACCAACAAGGAGGCAGTGCCATGTAAGGACTCCTAGAGTAGCCAAGAATATTTTATATTCACATTTTAAATCCATTATTGTGAGTTACAAAAAATGATCACAATGAATCCGTTGTTATGGCTATCAAAAGGAATTTTACAAAACCAACGAAAATGCATAGCAGCAAGTAAAAACAGGATCAAATACCTTCTTTCAAGAAACAAGCAAATTGAGTGTCCAAGTCAGCCGAGCGGAATAGATTACTTAGCATACTAGTGCAAGGGAGAGATAAAGTCGTAAGTCGAATTCTTCGTTGGCCATACACAGTGGTGTAAAGAAGGGCACACTACACAAAATAAACAAATGCATAAATAACACAAATATTAGTAAAACTACTAATGATAACATTTTACTTTCCCGCACTAACAGATAAGACAAACACCTTCATAAAGTTAAAAAAAAAAAGGGAAAAATATAATTATGCTCCCCAAACTACCAGCTATTTTCATTTTAGCCCCCTAATGTTCAAAAAGTGATAAAGTAGCCCTCCAAACTACCAATAAGTTGCAATTTGGCTACTCCGTTAGTCATTACCGTCAAATAGGATGGAAAATTTAATACTACATCGTTTTGGAAAGGTTAAGTTACTAAAATGTCCATTTGAAAAAAAAAATCAATTTAAAAAATGCCCCCAAAAACGACGTCGTTTTGGAAAAAAAAAAAAAAAAAACAGTGGTTTAGGGGTGGCTCGCTGGCCACCCCCATGGCCTATGGGGTGGCCGGCGAGCCACCCCCAGGCCTGTGGGGTGGCCGCCCAGCTACACCCACAGGTCTGGGGGTGGCCAACAAGCCACCCCCTTGAGCCATTCTCAGCCCTCTCACCCAATCTCTCCAGCAATAAATACTCCCAACAATTCCTCCTACTCCTCTGTTTTGCAATCTTACATCCAAAACCTTCGATTCAACACCTCCACAACCAACAAGCCTTTCCTCATTCTCACTGCTCTGCATGAATCCCATATCCAAGCAGCCATGCTTTGTGCTCAAAAGCATAATCTGCAGATGAAAATTCGAAGCGGCGGCATTTCCCAAATCTGCAGATGAATCCCATATCCCAAGTCGCGTTCTTTATTCCTGACATGTTCAATCTCCGCTCCATTCACATTGATGTGGGGAGGGAGACTGCTTGGGTGCAGGCCAGAGCAACTCTCGGTGAACTTTACTACAGAATTGCAGAGAAAAGTAAAAAACATGGCTTTCCGGCAGGTGTTTGTCCGACTGTCGGTGTCGGAGGGCATTTTGGCGGCGGCGGCTACGGCAATATGATGAGAAAGTACGGCCTCTCGGTGGATAACATTGTTGATGCGAGGCTAGTTGATGTTAATGGCAGACTTCTTGACAGAAAATCCATGGGAGAAGATTTGTTTTGGGCTATTCAAGGCAGTGGAGCAGCGAGCTTTGGCGTCGTCGTTTCATATAAAATCAAATTGTTTTTTAATTAAAATTTTAATTTTTTTTTCTCAAAATGACGTCGTTTTGGGGACATTTTTTAAATTGCCTCTTTTTTTTTTCTTTTTTTTTTTCAAAATGGCATTTTAGTAACTTAACCTTGCCAAAATGACGTCGTATTGAATTTTCCATCCTATTTGATGGTGATAACTAATGGAGTGGTTAAATTGCAACTGGTTGGTAGTTTGGGAGCTACTTTATTACTTTTTGAACATTGGAGGGCTAAATCGTAAATGATTGGTAATTTGGGGGGCTAAATTATATTTTTCCCAAAAAAAAAAAAAAAATGATCATTACAAACGCCACTTCAGAAATTTACTTGTACCTGAAAAGCACATTCCGAGCCATCCTGCAACTTATCATCGTGTTTTAAGGTTACCATTATAGTTTTGTCACAGTCAATCTGCAAAGCAGAAAGATGTGTTAGGCTTAAAGAAAACATGGTAAGAAGAATTACAGAATCTGCCTTAAACAAGAAGCACCCACGATAAAATTAAAAAAAAAAAAAAAAACTGGAAATATACCAACAGGCCTAATACAAAACGAAGAGAATGATTTTGAATTTAGTCTGATGCTGGAATTCAAATTAAGAAAACCAATTACATAATCATCTCTAGAGGATAAATCAAGCCTATACAGTTCAAAGATAAAACGCGAATATCTTTCAATAAAATTCCAACACAATGATTAAAAACTTCAAGATTTCAGTGTTATTAATGGTCAACTTAATCTGTAATTCTGTAACATTAAAATTTTTGTGGAAAATAAAAATGAATTTCAAATAAAAATAACACAATTATAATCAAACATTATGTAGATATACAAACCCCAGGTAGGTCAACATCTGTCGGAGTGCGTTTGCAAAAGTTTCCATGGTATTCTTGAACTTGAATACCCTATAAATGACGAAAACAATATCAAGTCACTAGAGTAGGACAAATACCAAGTATATAGAAGCTTACATAAAAAGAAACGCAAGTGTAACAAAAAGACTACCTGGCTGCATCTCACACGCATCACTGCCTCAAAACCTTGGGGCCTTGTCACATTCCATCTTAGATCATTGTAAAGCTTCGCAGAATCAGAAAGAGCCGAGAACGGGTAGTAATAATAAACCTGGAAGAAAATGGAAGACATTCGAAGTTGAATCATGAAACAACCAATACACAAGAAAAACAAGCTTTGTTTGATAACATTTTTTTCCTTCTCCCTTTTGTTTTCTCCTTTTCAAAACAGAAACATTTACAAACAACCCAAAATGCAAAACACTCAAAAACTATTTTCCCCTTTATATCACATTATAACACCTTTTCAAAAAAGAAAAAAAATGCACCCTCTTAAAAGTATTAACAAACGACGCCTAACCAAGAACCAGACATTCATTAATACCTGTCCTCCAGTTGTTCTTGGGACAACAGATATAGAAGCAATGTCCACATACGCCTGGGTAGTAATAAATACATCAACACAGACCTGGAAACATCATGATAATAACAATTAGCCCAAATAAAATATGCTCACTCGCTGCTATAACCACTAATGAGTGTCAGTTGGCAGAATTTATTATCAGAATCCATATCACAGTCAACTGAGAAGAAATTAAAGTTAACCTGATACTCAGCAAATTCAATTGCCATCGTCTTTAAAGTTTTGTCTGCTGGTTGGAGCAATTTATGGGCCTCCTGAAATCCAGTGGGGAAAAAGTTCAATTCAAAAGCACAACATTAATGAACAAACACAAAGAGATGAAATAGAAAACAAATTGAATGGTTCATTAGATGAAATAGAAAACAAAATGAACGTTACATATAATGAACCAACAGTAAGAACGTCTTTACAAGAAGTCAATATTAATTGATTCTTTCATTTGGGGTCTGGGGGAACAATGATCTGGCCTTATTTTACTGATTGACAATACCACACAGCAAAAGCAAGAACAACAGCCATCATATTTATACAAAGAATGCACAGATGGTTAGACAAAAGATACATATAAGATACTAATACCTTCTCCCCTGCAGATATATTAGTTCGTCCCTCAGCCTCTCTAGCAGAAAGTGATCCAATGCCAGTTGATGGCAAGACTGCAGAAAACATAATACAATCATCAGCATCCTATGATGCTATAAACTTCTAGTAAGTTATCAAATGCATTAATATTTTTCATGATTATATATTTGAATTACTTTACCTGATGCTTACATACCTCTCTATGAATATTCTAATTCATCGAGCTTAATTTTTGTTAACCATTTGCTTTTATTGTGCGTGAATTTTTATCCATTGCTTTGTTACATACAAAATAGTAAAATTTGAGACCTTCGATCAAGTTGCAAGAGGATCTTAAATTAGTGATCCTATCATACTTGACAAACTTTTGAATTTTGTGAATAGAAATGATAGTTTACTATGATATATTACAATCATAGTAATATACAAAAGGATTTTTTAAAATTAAATTATAGTGAAAAATGCAGCTAGCAATTAGTAAAATTTACACATATCCCCTAAATTTGCATCTGTGCAGCAGGTAACTGCAACATCAGAATGTCACAGTATCACAGGCACCAAAATCAAACTAGAAACAATGATGGTTTTCGTTTTGTTTTTGTAATCTTCTACAGACTTCTTTAAGAAGAAAACTACAGGAGGGACACCACATAAATGACTGCATACACGGAACATAAACAAGCATGTAGCAAACCTTATATTGTAACAGGCCAATAAGAAAATATTATTGTATAGAAAATTATGAGCTTACCTGATTGAAATACCAAAAGCTTTCCCCCGCTACTCTTTATTGCCAAGAAAGCGGCCTGAATGGGAACAAAAACTTAAAACTGTTTTTTTTTTTTTTTTTTTTTTTATAAGTAATAACCAGTTGTAATGTGCAAACATCAAATATCTTTCTTTCTATGAATTCTAAAACGTGTAATGCACAATAGTCAAATATTTGTCAATGAAAATACATGTGTCAGTAAATTATACAATATTTGAAGTTCTCAGAATCTGCCGACATATGATAACAGCAGGAAGAAGTAATTTACTTTCACTCACTGATACCAGAATATAATAAAATAAAGGCAACAGGCTTCAAATGTAGCAAAGACATTAATCATATCTTGTTCTTTAGAATACCATGTTCAGCACCAGGGCTCATTATGTTCAAGTGTGGGAACACATAACTTTTATTTCATAAAGAGCCTTAAGAAATGCCAAATTGCAATGGATATGTATGGTTCATCGTATCATTATGTTTTTTTTTTTTTGATAAGTAAATATGATATAAAAGAGCGCAGAGGGGCGCAACCCACACACACGGGAAGTATAAAAGAGAGCGCCTAAGACGGAAAAAAATGAAAAAGGAAATCAGAGAAGCTAATCCCTATAGGAGCTAGCCAAGCGGCCGTCCAGGAATACAAAGTAAAGAAGAAAAAATGAGTTAATTCCTCTATACTCCTAGTGGAGTCCTCAAAGCATCTAGCATTCCTTTCATTCTAAATACACCACATAAGACACAAAGGAATCATCTTCCACACTACCGCGCTTCGGGAACGACCTCCCGACCACCAGCAATCGAACAAGCCCCTCACCTTGCAAGGCATGACCCAAAGCAGCCCAAACCGATCAAAAATAGTATGCCAAAGGACACTTGCGATCTCGCAATGGAGAAGAAGATGATCGACCGACTCTCCATTCTTCTTGCACATACAACACTATTCAACTACCACTAGGTTCCTCTTCCGCAGGGTGTCGTAAGTCAAAATTTTGCCTAAGGCCACAGTCCACCCAAAGAAAGCCACTCGCAAAGGGACCTTAGTACGCCAAATGCTCTTCCAAGGGAACACCTCATGGTCACATTTGGACAAGGCCTTGAAGAGAGACTTAACCTCGAAATTGCCTTTCTTAGATGAAGACCATCTAATACAATCCATAGAGCCTATGGATATCTTGTGCGAGTACAACCGGTCAAAGAAAGAAGAAATCAAATCCATCTCCCAATCCTGTATTGACCGCACAAAAATGACATTCCATTCGACAACCCCATTCCTCCAAATAAAGTTATCCTTCACCCAAGCTTCTTTGTGTCTGGCTATGCTGAACAAAGACGGGAAAGCATGCTTCAAAGAGGAGTCCCCACACCAAATATCCTGCCAAAAACGAACTTTTGAACCCTCCCCCACCTCATAACGAATACCTTTGGCAAAAAAATTCCAACCTTGACGAATGTGTTTCCATAAGCCCACACCATGGGAACCCGAAACCTCCTTAGTGCACCAACCACCCTCCTGATCTTCATATTTAGCTTTGATAACCTTATACCATAAAGCCTCACTCTCATTAGCATATCTCTAAAGCCATTTACCCAGTAAAGCTTGATTAAACTGATGCAACTTACGAATGCCAAGCCCGCCGTACCGAAGGGGACGACAGACTTGATTCCAATTTACAAGATGCAGCTTAGGCTCGTCTCCCATCCCTCCCCATAAGAAGTCTCTTTGAACTTTCTCAAGTCTTTTAGCTACACTCATAGGAATCCGAAACAAAGACAAAAAGTAAGTCGGAAGATTAGAGAGCGTACTCTTAATGAGAGTTATACGACCTCCTTTAGAGAGATACATTCTCTTCCAACCTGCCATCTGACGCTCCATTTTTTCGATCACATCATTCCACACAGCCTTATCCTTATGCCCCGCCCCAAGAGGGAGACCCAAATACTTCATCGGCAAATTGGAAACACTACACCCAAGGATATTAGCTAAAACCCCTATGTTCTCCACCTCACCAATAGCCACAATTTTAGATTTACCAAGATTCACTCTCAAACCCGAAACAGCTTCAAAACATAAAAGAATGAGACGCACATACCGGATTTGCTCGATAGAATCTTCACAAAAAATCAAAGTGTCATCAACAAATAAAGAGTGAGAAACCACTAACTCCGATAACACCCTATTTCCCACCGAGAAACCAGTCAAAAAGCCTTGGTCAACCGACACATTCACCATCTTACTCAAAGCCTCCATAACAAGCACAAAAAGTAACGGAGAAAGAGGGTCCCCTTGCCGAATTCCCCTCGAGCTATTGAAGAAGCCTTCTGGAGAATCATTCACAAGAATGGAAAATCTTACCGATGTAATATACCACTCTATCCACGCTCTCCACCTCTCACCAAAACCACACCTATGCAGCAAATACAACACAAAGTCCCAATTCACATGGTCGTAGGCCTTCTCCAAATCTAATTTGCAAAGAACACCTGGCACCCCTGACTTCATGCAACTATCCACACTTTCATTTGCAATAAGAACAGAATCTAGGATTTGGCGACCCCCAATAAAAGCATTTTGAGAGTATGATATGATCTTACCCAACACAGTTCTCATCCTTGTTGCAAGAACCTTAGAAACAATTTTGTACATCCCTCCCACCAAGCTAATGGGCCGAAAGTCCTTCATCTCCACCGCATCTGCCTTTTTTGGGATCAAGGAAATAAAAGTTGCATTCAAGCTCTTCACCAACTGTCGTCTACGATGGAACTCGGCAAAAACTGCCATAACATCATGTTTGACAACCCCCCAACAGGCTTGAAAAAAAGCCATGGAGAACCCATCCGGACCCGGAGCCGGAGCCTTATCACCATCCATGCCTTTAACCACCTCCCAAACTTCCTTTTCCTCAAAATCTCTTTCTAACCACCTATTATCCTCCTCATCTATGGACAAAAAAGGCTGGTTGTCCATTTTAGGGCGCCACGAGCTTTGTTCCGAGTATAAGCTTTGATAATAACTCACAATGTGAGCTTTTACCTCAGCTGGATCATCAGAAAGTACACCATTACTACGCAGCTCTTCCACACGATTGAACCTACGGTGAGAGTTAGCCATCTTGTGAAAAAAACGAGTATTGCGGTCCCCCTCCTTGAGCCACAAAGTTCTCGATTTTTGACGCCAATGAATTTCTTCACATAGCAAGGTGTTCTCCAATTCTTTCACCATATCCGCCTTTCGGACCTTCTCTTCCTGGGCTAACCCTCTTACCTCTGCCAACTCATCCAACTCCTGAATACCTCCCAACAACTCTTTTTTCTTTCTCCCAATGTCCCCAAACACCTCCTCATTCCACTTTTTCAAATCCAATTTGAGAGATTTCAATTTCTTAGCAAGCACAAAGCTAGGTAAACCCTCAAACGAATAAGATCCCCACCAAGAACTAACCTTATCAACAAAATCTTCAGCTTTAAGCCACATATTTTGAAATTTAAAACTTTTATTACCTCCACAAGGGGCCCCACAGTCCAATAATAAAGGGAAGTGATCGGAAATCAAGCGCTGAAGTCTTCTTTGTGACACTGCAGGGTAGTGACCTTCCCAATCCGAGGAAATCAAGAAGCGGTCAATTCTAGACCAGCTCTCATTTTCTTGATTATTAGACCACGTAAATTGACCCCCCATCAAGGGCATGTCCACCAAATTGTTCTCTGAGATGAAATCCGAGAAATCCATCATGCCAGTGGAATAGTAAGAAGCACTGGCGCGCTCACTAGGGAACCAAACGATATTAAAATCCCCTCCAAGGCACCAAGGAACCTCCCACACATTCATCAAACCAGCCAACTCTTCCCAAAGGGCCCTTCTCTCCCCATCCTCATTCGGACCATACACCCCCCCAAAAGCCCACTCCCAATTGTCCTCCACATTTTGAAAAGAGCAAGCCAATGAAAAATACCCCACACACTCCTCCTTACACTTCACCACCCTCCTATCCCACATCAATAACATCCCCCCCGACAAGCCATTTGACCCTTTGAACTTCCACCCCACATGTTGGCCTCCCCAAAGATTATGAACCACCTCTCTGGAAATAACCTCCATCTTTGTCTCAATCAAACACACTACATCTACTTTCCACTCTTTCAATAGACCCCTAATACGCAACCTTTTTTTGAGGGCATTCAACCCTCTCACATTCCATGCAACTATGTTAAACTTCATGATCCACCAACGTGCCCCTCTCACCATCCATGAACTCCTTTAATCCTGTTGGGGCTGGAATATAGGCAGAGATGCCTCCCAAATCAGCAACATCCTGATTCCTAGAAGCTTCAATAGAGTTGAACAAAAACTCCAACTCCCCTTTCTTCCCTTCATCAATAATACCAATTTTAGGGCAGAATTTGAGGCAATTATTAACTACCCAATTGGACGACATCAACCCTGGCCCTAAATCCTCCAACCCATCAGAATCTGAGATACTTTCCTCTTCCAAACTAGAGCCAGGCCCGAAAGGCTCCACTGCCAGCATACACTCCACTCATTTTTCTCCCTCCAGACACTGCGGACTCATACTGCTAGCCTCCCCCCGACAGAATTCCTACAAACAGCTCCCCCCCTACCATCCTTTTATTCTGACGAGAGTGTATCTCCACCAGGAACTGATCAGTACCCACACCCATACCTGTCCCCCCATCTCTGGTCTCCACAGTACACATCGGCGGGCTCTGGGTGTTTTCTGGCTGTGATTGCGTCTCCGGCACCCTCTGGACTGATTCCGGCCTTGACCCCAGTATCCCCTTTCCCTGCCCATAAGTCGCAATACTTTCCCCAGCTTCTCCGGCACCCTCTGGACTGATTCCGGTCTCCATAGAACAATCGACGAGCTCTGTGCATTTTCCGGCGAGACTTGCATCTCCGGCACCCTCTGGGTTGATTCCGGCCTCGACCCCATAACCCCTTTCCCCTGCCCACAAGCCGCAAACGTGTCTACCGACGCATCGTCCCATTTTTTCTGCCCAAAATACCTTCTCGTATAAGTCAACAAAACCTTTCCCTTTCCGGTAGGCTGAGCCTTCGCCGGAAAAGTGGAGACTGTGTTGCTTGGCTTTTCACCGACCATAAACCCATCGCCACCCGTGCAGACGTGCCGAATACCTCTGTCAGTATACCCCTTTCCGCTGATCCAGCCCTCCCACCCACCTTCTCGGCCAGCAACGACGAGTTCTCCGGTTGTACCACGTGGGGTTTGAGCTCCAACGATTTTTTCTCAGCCTCCTCCCTGAGTGCCACCTCAGCTGAGAGACAAATATTCGGTCCACCTCTACTGAAGCAACCCACGCCTAAGCCCAGCTGTCCTCTGGGCTTAAAAACTGCTCTTTTTTTCACCTTCATCTTACTGTTGGGCTTTGAGCTCAGCCCACTCTTTTCCTTTTCTTTCTAAACTGCTCTTTGCTGGCCTACATTCTTCTCATCTCCCTGCCCAAGCCCATTGCCCTCCAACTGCTTGAATACTCTGTCAAGTTTTCTCAATCCCACGTCACATTCTCGTTTCAGACTACTCAAAGTCTCCTTAACGTTGAGGAGCTCGAGATGTACAGCAGAGTAGGTCTGCCCAGCATGGTTCACCACTCCCTCCCGTCCCTTCAAGTGCCCAGAAGCTGACGTCGACGCCTTCTGCCCTGCCAGCAATGAGTTGCGCCTCGCCTGAGCTCCTATCGGCGCCCCCATGCATCCTCCATTCTTCACGTTGTGCCTACCATCCTCTACCGGACCTGAATCAGACCTCGCCGGCAAGGGCAGCTTCGTCGGACCCACACCAGAAGCACCAAAAGCTGACGTCGAAACATGGGTCTCTGACAGAAACACCCCTTTGCTGCCATAATCTTGAGCTTGCTGTTGCCTGTGCTCAGAGTTATCTTTCGGCCCCCTAGTCACCCTGTTCTTCGGTTCTTGGAAAGAATTGCAGCGATCCTTGGTTGACTTCGATGGCATTCTCAGTGTTTCCGCATAGCTCCTTCTTTCCTTCACCTCCTTATCTCTCGTCTTCCCTGAACACTCAGTGTTCACTTACCCCTCGAGAGTCACAGAGAGCCGAGTTTGCCACTCGCATTTCTTCGACAAAACGATCCCACCCAAACCCACGACGTCCTTCAGGAATGATGATTGAGCCGCACCTCCTTCTTCCATCAAATTCCTCCACTGTCAGAAAACATCCATGCTTGTTTGAACATTTCTGAGCTATTATTCTAGGATACCCAGCTCTAGACTGATCCCAAAAAACTTCTGAATTGTCCACAGCCACCAGTGCCTCACCTATTCTCACCATCCACGCTAATTCGTCCTTTTTCATGAAAATGGACCTTTTGAATCTATTACTCCTCTAAAAAATCCTTACCCCAGCTGCCCCCACCTTAATCAAAACCTCAAACTCCTTTGACTCCACTGACCACCTCCTCGAACCAGCCATGATACAGCCTAACTCTAGCACAAAACAGCTCTCACGCGCCCCTCACGCTCCGACACAGGCGAGAGAGAGAAGAGAGAGAAGAGAGCAATAATAAAATGTGTGGTAGACCCTCAAAATCGAACACATTATGTATTAATGTGATGAAAAATGATTTACAAGAAGACTTGTTGAATACATTTATCATGGCCACTCAAAGCCAAAACTGGGGTTCTTAATCATGATACAATTCCTAAGCATGTTCAAAAAGTTTGATACTATCAATTGGAAAGGCATAAAACATGCACCATGAACGGACATAATTGCCTGGAATAGAAGGGCATACCTGGACTGCAGCGCCAAAGGCTGATTCAGGAGTTCGGTTATTCTGAAACATGGTTGGAATGCTTTCCAGCAATAGCTCTAAATGTTGTCGGCACTAAATATGAAAAATGGTATTTCAAAATTCGTTAAATTGACAAAAAATTAAATGAAAGTGCTAGAGATCAACTTTTAATCAGAACCACAAAAACCATTAAAAGAGAAGATTTCACAGTTTAAACTCACCTCAGAAAGCTGAACAACAACATCACTTTGTAGAGGAGTATAAACATCTTGTACATCAGGAACAATGAGCATTAATGGCTGCAAACATATGTTGAAGAGTGAAATCAGAGTGCCTCGTGTGAACTTAGTAGTGCCTCTTTACATTTTAATGAAATTCGATTACTTATTAAATTAATTAGCCCACTTTCATCCCCCCCCCCCCCCCCCCAAAAAAAAAAAAAACAAAACAAAACAAAATAGTTCATGCATATTCTTATGACAGTGCCTCTTTACGTTTTAATGAAATTCGATTACTTATTAAATTAATTAGCCCACTTTCATCCCAAAAAAAAAAACAAAACAAAATAGTTCATGCATATTCTTATGACCCAAAAATAACTGATATCTTAAATTTTAATGTGAATGAAGTTCTTAGAATTTTTGAGAAAGGCAAAATTATTGCAACTAACAGTAACCTGCTGCAGCGCACGTTTCAAATTGTAAAAATGGATAGTGGAGTCAAATGTTGCAACTCCAACCATTGTCTGAGGGCCTTCCTGCAATAATACAACCATCAATACATCAGTAAAAACTTTCAGGAAAAAAACAATAAAGAGTATCTTTTTGTAAACAGGCACAATCAAATAAGATACCCATATGCAAATAGACAAACTTACAGGAAGATCAGAAATAACTTGACTGATTGCACTGCAAGCTGCAGCAGTTGCACCAGTTTGTATGGCATTCATGGATACATCGATGAGGAAGAAATAAACAGCTGGCATGGGATCACGCACCTGAAATAAGGCAATTGAAGGTAAATTTACTTGGTCCATCAACCCAGAGAAAACAATAACAGGAGAAACAACTGTGGATAAGACTAAGAAAAAAAGAATCATTTCACAACTATATTATATTGAACTACTCTCAGGTCACAGCCTATGACACAACAAAACATTCATATCATTTGTGTGATGATAAGATGCTGTTTGGGTGACCAAAAAATGTGTAACTTTATTAAGAAACATTAGGTTATATATAAGGAAAAGCAGCAAAAGAAAATGATTCATTCACATAACTTTTCCTTTTTTTGTGATAAGTTATGAAATGCATTAACATAACTTTTTAAGTTACACACCGCCAAAAATATTATCCATAGGCGTTGCAAAGCTGTTCAGCTACAAACTGCACACAACAATATTTTGCAACTTTGTTTTTTTATTTTATTTTTTATTTTTTATGATAAATAATTAACATACAGTGAGATACCAAATGCTTCTAGCAAATATTAAGTTCCTCTCATGTCTCACCCTAAAAAAACACAATAGGAAGACGCCCATCATAAGACAGACCGCAGTCAACACATACATGGCTACTTGTAGGAGAATCCACATAGCAATAGAAGGACTTGACCTTGAACAATCCTGTTTTGGAAGAAGCCCACCACAGCTCATCCTCACGTCCTCTCCTAACTTTAACTTGATGTAACACTTGGTACAAAGAAGCAAAGACGCCCACCACTCAGTCTTGCACTGCTCTTGCAAAGCTCACATTCCACTGGTTGGAGCCGCCCATAAGCTCCAAATTATCCACTATAGAGGCGTCCTTCAAACAAGCGAGACCAAATAAAACTGGAAAAGCTACCTTTAGAGCCGCTTCCCCACACCACTGGTCATGTCAAACGCTGGTCCTTGTACTATCTCCCACCTGAAATGTAGTACAACTGGAAAATTGTTCCTACCCTTTCTTGATATTCTTCCACAACTCCACCCCAAAGGCTCCTAAAGGCTTTAGAGAGCACAAACCTCCCCAAAGATTGCCATATTTCTTTTCCACCGCCTCTCTCTCACGCCCATAGTGCAACAACCATTTGCCTAAGAGAGCACGATTAAACACCATCAAATCCATGATACCCAATCCTCTCTCAGAGATCGGAGAACAAACCGCGCCTTATCCCTAACCATTGTTGTCACAACCTTTCACACCTGATCATAATTCATGTCAAGTAACTCCATCATGGCAAAACATAACTGAGCCACATTCATCCTTTCACTGGGGAAGCGAGTGACATTAAAATCACCCTTAATACACCAAGGCAAATTCCACCAACTGAGCACTCCGGCTAGATCATCCCATAGAAGCCTTATATCCCTATCAAAATTAAGGCCATAAACACCCACAAAAGACCAAGCAGAATGATCATTGACATTCCAGAAGGAAACAGCCAAGTAAATTCCCCCACACACTCAGCTACCTTCTCCACCACCCTTTTATCCCACATTATGAGGATACACCCTGAAGCACCACTCTAATCCAAACAATGCCAATCCACATGACTACAGCTCCATTACCTGCACACAATTCTGTGCAACATAGCATCAAGCTTGGTTTCTTGAAAACAATAAATATCCACCTTCCAATCTCCAAGCAAGTTTCTAACTCTCAGACATTTTCTCCCCATGTTCAACCCTCTCACATTCCAAAAAAGAATCCTTGGCTTCATAAAAACACTAGAGGAACCCTCACCTTGCCTTTACCACAACTAGAGCACTCACCTCTAGCATCATAGTTGACTGAGCACGCCAGATTTTTTAACTTTCTTCTAGTTCTTGAACCATGTCCTGAAAGGGCAATTGTTGCCTCGATCTAGCGTTCCTCTTCAAGAAAAGTCAATAGGGCCAACAGCTGAAGCTTATGACCCTCACAAGAGATCCCCACAATGGGATAAATTGCCTTCACACTGCACAACCCAATTAGTGTGACCCGGTTCACCCACCGAGACGGGTAAATAGGCACCCAATGGAGATATAATATTGTCTTCTCCATCGCTACCAATCTCATCCACAAGGCACAACGCAACATCTCTACATTCCCCATCGCGAAGAATAGCACCCTCTTGAGACAAAACCAAATCTGAATGCAACCCAGTAGGCACGATGATGGGATCAAGATTACCCTTCCCCACATAATCTTGCATACCCAGCTCCTCCCCGTTGTCGAGCACCATAGAGGACAAAAAGGGATCCCCAAACTCAAACAACGACCAGATCACCTCAAAAGATCCAGCACACAAAGGAGACCCCCTGAACGAAGAAGACTGAGTTGTGGTCCTTGTCAAAGGAGACCCAACTTGTCGGACATCAGCACTGACAGCCAACGGGAGGACACCCTCCAACGAGTTCTAGGTTGTGAACTTGGCATTCGGCAAGAGCAAAGATAGACCACTAGCGTCATTTGTCCTCACTGAAGCACACCCAGGCTGTCGTACATCAAGATTCGCGGTCGCCGGGATGAATACAACCTCCTGCATGGGCTAATCTACGGGCTCATCAGTTCCCTTTGGCATAGCCGGTGGCGGCCCAACAAGCCAAACGTCACCAGAAATAGCCGCCGAGACCAAATCCACCTCAGGCAATGTCTCCAGCACAACAGAGCTAGTGAAAGGCGAGCTAGGATCCAAGCCCGACAATAACCCAAGCTCCTCCTCAAAACCCAAAAGAGAAGTGGGTTTAGATTCCCATTTGGGCCTTGGTTTACACTTGAAAGCCTATGTCTTCCCCCCCTTCTTACGCCTAACCTTCTTGGGCTTCTGGCCCAGCCAAGCTTCTCCAACCCATCATTAATATTCAACAAAACCCTGTCCATCTCAATTGTAATACTCACCATATGACTCTTCCACACCCAAAGAAGAGAAATCAGCTTCCCTTAAAAGCTACCTTACCTCAAGTAGTTAGGGCTAGCAAAACAGGTAAAAGGGTAAACACGATTACAACCCATTAGGACCCGCAACACAATTACCCTATACACGAACACAACCCGTTTAGCTAAACGGGTTAGCGGGTTTGACACGATTATAACACGGAAAATATCCGGGTAACCTGACACGGCCCGATTAACCTGTTTAAAATAATCGGGTCATATCGGGTAGACACGATCCGACATGACCCGACACGACCTGTGTTCTAAGCAGGTAACACGACCCGACATACCAAAGAAATTTTATCATAGTTTTTATTGGTCATTTGGTTTCTATTTATGAGGGGAAAAACCAAAGAAACATACCAAATTTATGAAAATATTAGGTGTTTTGAGGAGTATTTTGTGTTTATAGTTGTTTGGTAGTCTTTGACTTGAGAACAAAAAAAGCATAAAAGACAGAAAACATGTCTGGGAATTGTTTTTATTGGTCATTTGGTTTCATAGTGAGCAACAAAATCTGTGCTTTAATTTGACTTGAGAGAGTCAAAAGACATACCGCCATACCAGAGAGTACAGAGAGAGAGAGAGGTGCGGCTAACGGTAAGGAGGCCAAGCGTGACTGCCAGAGGGAGAAAGAGGCGCAGACTCCGTCCACCAGAGGGAGAAGAGGCGCAGCGCAGCAATGAGAGAGAGCCGAGAGGGAGAGAGAGGCGCGGGCCGTGCGGTTGGGGGGGCTGCTGCAATAGTGATTCAGTGAAGACATTGAAGAGGTGAACTAAGGTTTGGGTTAACTTAGTCTTAGGGCACTTTAGTCTTTACTTGAGTCTACCCGACGAGTCGACCCGCCAGACACGAATTTAACCGGGTCTTAATCGGAATTCGATAAGCCCAAAACCAATACCTGTTAAATTATTGTCGTGTTTGTGTCAGATTCGCAGGTCGTGTCAAAATTGTCAGCCCTAAGTGGAACCCTATAGAGCGTCAAGAAGAGGCTTGTCCAGCAAGTACTCAACAGCAAAGTGGTCCTTACCCAGCGGTTCATCAAGCCGCACAGTTGGTTGGACTGATTTCAACACCTCTGCGAATGACAACGAAGCCACTACTCCGAAATTTCCATCCCCACTAGCATAAATAGAACCCAATCCCCACCCTGACCCAACTTCCTTCCCAAGCTTCTTGTCCATTGGAGAGGACATACCAAGCCTAACCCCAACCAAAGCATCGACAAATGTCGACACCTTTCCCAACTTGGCGGCAAAACTACACCAACCCCACCCTTCCCAACCCTCAGGGATCAAGATGAGCCCTCTCTGAGCCCCCACAACATAGACCGCCACCTGCAAGAACCAACCGAAACTGTTCCCCCCTCTCCAAACGATGATTGCCTTCGAGCCCTCCCTAAAACCTTTTACGAAATCCTAGGCTTTTGGGGACTCCATCAGCTCCTCCACTGTCAAAGCCAGCCATGCGGTGCAACAAGAACTCAAAAACACCACATCGGAGAAATCCCTCATTTCTTCCAACCGCAACACTGATGCACCTTCCACCACCGAGAGCACAAAGGTTTTAGCCCCTCCATGAAGAACCACCTCTCCATCTTTAGCCACACGCAACAAACAGCACGAGGAATCCAACCAGCGCGCCCACACATGCCTCCCTAGCTCACTCTACGTGATATCAGAGATATGATATAGAGTGGACTTCTAAATATGTATCTTAAATAGTTAGTAAAGACATGTTCCGTGGTAGTGAGCACCCAAGAAGCTAATTATTGCAAGGGAACTTCAGAGATCACATCAAACTGAACAAAACCAGTCAAAAGGGACAAAAAAATTAGTTTCACATAGCAGATCCTATGAATTAACTAACCATGTATTCCTTGGTAGCAACAAATTCAACTGTTCCTCTACACAGCTCAGGCCTTTCATCAGCATCCCTACGCCTACCATCTGGACCAAGATTGCAGTGGTACTCACGAGGAGTCTCATCAGTATAGCCTGCAGAAGAAATTTAAAGTCCCCAGCTTATATTAATAGAGTCAAATCAACAAGCTATTGATGCCAATGAATACCGAGATTTATTTAAAATATAGGCGTTATTTCCTATACCTATAACTATTCTAAAATCTTGACAACCGTGATACATATGTGCAATACACATTACATAGCATTTTATCTATGCTTAAATTTGAGAGTGGGGAAGATGGTGAGACGTCCAATCTCCACAACAAACAACCAAGGTAACAATCACTAGATAAATAACACAAAAATAACGAGACAGTTTATACTAACCACATAAGTTACAGATGAACCGCCTTCCCTGATCAATGAACTTCATGAAAGGGTTTATGTAGCCTTTGCAGCGAGAACATCGAACAGGACCACTTTCCCCAAAATCTACAACCTATAGCAACAAAACACATCACTAAAGATTCAAAATGTTTCAACTGTATACAATCCCTCACATTAAACAACTATATTATTGATCTTCTACCATTTTCTGTAGGAATTAAAAATGAACTTTTTTTTCATAATAGTTATTCTGAAAAAAGAACAGGGAAATCAAATCCTATGTTCTCATCAAAATTTGAAATGAAGAAAATACACACAAAGGAGGCAGGTATAGTAAGGGCCAAAATCCCTTAGGAAATAGTTAAATAACATCATGCCAATTAAGTACATGAAATTCTCTAACTTTAACCTTGACAAATCCTACAAGAAAAAAATAAATAAATAAAAATAAACCAACTTGAACACAATTTTTTTTCCTTCTCACGATTATTAGAACATTAAGAATTTTTCTAAAACACGAGGAGTTCTTATTGTAGTCAGTAGGAATATGCTATAGCTTTTATTTTAGGTGTTTTCACGTCGTATATCTTGTACAAACTTTATTTATTTTATCATTAGAAAAAATATTTTATTTGCTAGATAAAAACCTTAATTCTATGATTCTATCCAAAAATTGCAAGAACAAGAACACTCTCCATTAAAACCAGTTTATCCTCATCCGATTCCCAAACAACATAAAAAGGACAAAATTCGAATCATATTGTCCCCATGCCCAAGGCAAAATGCAATGCCAGCATCTTTTATCCTTCCAAGTCTTTTTTTTTTTTTGGGTAGAGGTTTAAAAAAAGTGACAGAAACCCTTTTTCTTCAAGAAATGACATTATTTAGATACATAACCTATACATTTATCTGACATAAAAATGGCTAATACTTAAGTTGTCTGTGGCAGCAATGATGGAACTCCTTAATACCGCCATGTAAGCCAAAACGACCTTTTCCCACAGTATAGACTGACATAAATTAACCAGTAAATGAAATTTCAACACCCTAACACAACCAAGAACCAAACAGCTTGGTAAGTTTTGTCTTTACACAAATCAGGATCTTTCCACTGAATCAAATCCAATTACTACAGTTAAAGGCTTCCGATCTGAATTCATGACAATAGACTAATTAACTCATAAAAAAGTAAAAGATTACAAGAAAGAAACAATGTGAGACTACATAAATTTCTAATGACCAAAAAGTGAAGTATGCAAGGATTAAAGAAGAAAGAAATCATGCATTACTTGGATGGGTTCCTCAGATGGATGAGGAAGGGCCAAAGGTTGGACCAACAAGGCTAACTGCATCCCCGATGTTGTCAAAAGGTCAGCAGTGCACGGAATCTGTCATATCATAAACAGATATTAACAGGATACAAAGAATTGTGAAACATTAACATCAATGAGTTTTGCAAAATCATTATAAAGACTACTGTCAACCAATGCTTGTTATATTCTTAACCACAACCTGACTGATGGTGCACCTCATGTAACGTGGACTGCAATTCCCCGTGTCTCTGACAATATAATCACTTGTAGCAGGCTTGACAAAAGTACAAGGACAAAGTTAGCAAACAACAAAAAGTATACCTGTCAATTAAATTACTTTGCAGCATCCAAATAAACAATGACAATAAAAGTGAATTCGCAGAACACACAATTTAAAGGAAAAAAGTAACAAGATAATATAGCTTAATGTCGAAAGTTTTAAATAAAATCAAATACTTCTCTTCAACTAAAAATAAAAGATGAAAAAAGAGATACCGGAGGGGGATTAGCCTGATTGCCCTGAAGAGTTTCATACACCATTGGAGAGGAACTTGGAATGGGACGTGGAATTTGATTGGGATCAATCTTCGATGTCCCTGCCACAGGGGCTCCAGTTTGACCCATCGCAGGTATGGCAGTCATAGATTGATTTGGCAGAAGTTGTGGTGGCATTCCAAACATCCTAGGTGGTTGCACAGAACCAGGAATTGGTGGAGGTGGAGCCATCTACCACAATTCAAAAATTCAGAATCAAGTGTGCTGATCAGACGATTCAGACCGAAAGGAAATAGTATATATGGACTCGTGCAATATTTATTTCTTATGAGTAACATAAATCATTAACATAGAAAATGTGTTTACTACCGATGTGTGGCATTTTTATGCAACATAAGTACCCTGAATTTGACAAAGTGCCTAAGATATGGATCACCCGCAATATAAACATGTGCACAGTCTGCTTCAGAAATTCCCTCCTCTTATGTTCACTTATCACTCATATCAATATCAAAGATTTTTATCAGGGGAAGGAAAGAAGGTAAGACTGATGCATTAAAAACGGGAACAGTCAATGTGGCCACTCAAGTTCACAGACACTACTCAAGAACTATATTTGAACTGTTGCCTTATCAGCATCCCCAAAATGTGACATTATACATTAAACGTTAAGATTTCTTATAGTACATTCATGTACACAGTTATTTCTGTATTATTGAAAAAGAAAAAAACGAATTAAGTTGCAAAATGCAACTTTTTTCAATTGTCTTAGTCAAACTACAGAGCATTTCGTTTCCAGGAGATGATAAAGTTCCACCTAGAGTTGGCTACCTTAGAATCCACCCAAACTACAGAGCATATTATTTCTTTATTTTCCAAGACATAGTGTTCTCTTTCTTTGACCTCTTATTCTTATGATTCACCTATTTTACTTGTTTTACTCTTGATCATTTTATAGGTTTTACTTACCTCCTAAACAAACAGCAACATTTTGTCTATATGCATATTTAAACTCCATAGAAATAACCTACTTTCTATTTGATGATTTTAAGGCTACCGCATAGTGTTACAACTCTCCTACTTAAAATTCTAATAAGTGCTTCCACACACACTCGAAACAAAAATTTCATTGCATATAAAATAAGAGGAAGGGACCCAAAAAACAGTTCAGTGCATATTGCTTATATCAATCTCAATCAGTTAACCAACAATATGATCCTCATGCATTACTAGTAATTAAGCTTTAAAAAATAAGCAAAATGTACTGTGAAAGATATTCATTACCTGGCCGGGATGCCTTGGCCATGTGGGTGGCCCATAAGAGCCTGGAGGTGGGAGTGCTCCTTGAGCAGATGCTGAAAATGGTGATGTTGGTTGTAAAGGAGTACCTGGTGGAGCAACAATCGCTGGACTACCTAGAAGAGAACGCATGCTTGGAGCTTGAGGGGTAGCGCCAGCCAAACCCATCGTTGGTGGAGGCCCAACAGGTGGTTGTGATGCACTGCTAGCTGGAGGAAACCGGGGGCCACCCAGCGAGGACCCTGAATTGAATGCTGGTGGCCCATTACTCACGAAACCACTCGGTGCACTTGAATGAGGGAAAACTGGACCAGTGGTCAAAGGCGGAGAGGGTGTGCTAGGGCGAGTACCTGGTGGTGGTGCTGAAACAACTGGACCACTCGGAAAACCTGAAGATGGGGGGAAAGCACCAGGAAGACGTGCCCCAGAAGTGGGTGGTGCATTACTGCCCATTGACAATGGCATGGACCCAGGAGGGGCTCTGTACCCATAAGGTGAAGGCTGGCCAATGGGTGTCCCAGTGGGTCTTACTGGGGCCACATTGGGAGGCAATGTGGAGTGTGGGAGTCCTGATTGAGGCACTGCAGGTCTTGCGAGCGCACCGGGTGGTGGGCCAGGCCTAGAGAATGGCGGGGAACCACTGGGAACCCCGGGCAGCGGGGCTGATGAAGGGAAATTAGGTGGTTGACCAAAAGGGGAAGGCCTAGGACCCGAATTTGGCATCGAAGGTGGCCGATTGAGATTCAAATTATTCATATTATCCGCGAGTGAATTGGGATTGTAATTAGGGGGTGGATGTTGCGATGGGTTATTGCTATTACTGTTGGGCCTAGGTGCCCCAGGAGGCACAAACGCTGCCATTGATCTCAATCAAATCAAAAACACAAAACCCAGATCACCCTTTCCCCCTATATATCACCGAACCAATTCAACAACCCACGATCCAAATCTACAACAAGAACCAACAAAAACATATATTTCAGGTAATTCAACAAATCACACACAAATTTTCAGAAATCAGATTCCCATCTTGGGAGGTTTCGCTGTGCAGTGTCGTGTCACGGTGGAGGATTGCGGTGCCTTGTGTGGTGCTGATTGTGCGGCAGTGGGCTATTGATCAGAAGTTACCTGGAGTGCTGTGTGTGGTGGTTAGGTGGCTCCGACCGTGCGTGGATCTCCGTCGACGTGTGCCGTTTGAGATCGGCGCTTCTCCGGTGGTTCTAGTGACGATCTGAGCGACGTGCAGAGTGCTCCGGTGGAAATGAAGGATGGAGAGATTGGTCGAATGGAATGAAGGGAATTTTGGTTGGACGATACGAGGTATTCGA
This sequence comes from Corylus avellana, assembly GCF_965113065.1. Classification (NCBI taxonomy): domain Eukaryota; kingdom Viridiplantae; phylum Streptophyta; class Magnoliopsida; order Fagales; family Betulaceae; genus Corylus; species Corylus avellana. The sequence continues at coordinate 365,317 of NC_142491.1, read as the reverse complement.
GGTGGTCAGCTTCCTTCACGAAGAAATGAAACTAAACTCCATTGTTAATCCTTCATGTCTTTACAGGCATCTCAAAAGAGTCTATAGAGTCGGCCATTAATTACTTGGGCCTAGGCCCATCTCTCAACTTATGTAATAATAAAAATGGGCTACTCAGCCCAATGATCTACTTTAAACCCATTAATCTCAAATTTTTTAACAAACTATTCAAAACGAAAAAAAAACTTTCCAAACATGGGCTTCACACTTTTTCGTTTCACAATTCAAACCAATTTTTTTTTTTTTAAAGAACGGGATCCTCTTTGGTTCATTTGAATTGAAGAGCATATAGTTCCTTTTATAAGAACAAATACAAGTGAGCAAACATAATAATTATGAGAGTATGTTAGGTAAGGACTTCTTCTTCGACTCACATTTTTCAAACCAATTGCAGCTTGCACCTTCATCTGGTCCAACCTCCAGCAAATGGCACCGTTTGGCAAGAGATGGTTATTATTTATCTAAAAAAATTAACTCTCAATATTATTACTTTTTACATCATATTAATCACTTTTTACTATTATCTAAATAAAAAATTCCTACAAAATAAAAATTTTTCACTTTTCCTTACCAAACATTCTTATTTTTTTCTCACATCAATCAATTTTTGCTACAATTTCCGTTCACTAAACAGTAACTGTTCAATCCCAAACAGATGAACTCAAAGCCCCAAGAGTACACTAGGGATTGAGGTAGTCTTCAATTAGGGTATTTATTGCTGTGTAAAATAACTCTAGTTTGGACAATTCCATTTTCAAATTTTGTCAAAATGAGTGGTTTGGCATTCCTAAACTCTCTTGGATGCTCAAACTATTCTTTTGACTACTAGGGTAGTTTGGCTACCTTAAAGTAGCAAGCTAGTCAAAAGGGTGGCAACTGCGTACCCTTAGCGTCGGTGATAATGGGACTATGGGAGACTGATAATGATAATGTTACGTGAATGCTTTCACAAACAAGCAACAGAATAAATTGTTAGGTTTTAAGGGAACCTAAAACATTTTCAAACACAATGTTTAAAATAATTTTCTACTTACCTTTTCACTATTTCATCATAGATATCCTATCTTAACATATATTCTAACATAAATAAAATATTTTACCATATCATATATTTTAATATATTCTAACATTAATAATTATTTCCCATAAAACTCAATTCTCATAACAAATAATTACATAATTACAGTAGAGGTGAAATTGGTGAGAATGGCCACCGTTGCTAGAAATAAAACTTTAGGTTTTAAATGATATGATAATTTGCGAGAAATTTCCCGTTTCTGATAATTTGGACGTTCTTTAAAATAATCTGCCCAAATTAAAACTCAGACATATTAGTCTTCTATTTCTCATTCATCTCTTATATATATATATATATATATATATATATATATATATATTTTAAATTTACCATTAAATCTGTGGAGGATTTAAAAAACATATAGATTAGCATTTTTGTATTGGAGAGGCTTTGTTCTGACAGAATTGGCAGGCCACAAAGCCTAATAGCCAAACAGGAATATGCATCATCATGATTTACTAGACCTACTTTTCAGCGTCACATTCACACATGTGAACAGCAGGCACAAAGAAATATAATTATGAATATTAAAATGTTTAGCTAGCTTGGGACTCACCTACTCCTTTCCCCATTAATATATATTTATTTATTTCAGTAATTGTTTAACCGATAATGGCCGTCCATCATTCATCATCAGCGCTTAGAAAAAAACAAAAAAGAAGAAGAGAATTTTCAACTTTCTTCCAGGTTAAGTTATATGGACATGATCACCCACTACTTTGTTTGAGAGAGAGAGAGGGAGAGAGAAAGAGAAAGAAAATGAAGACATCTTCCCTCTTCATTGTGTTCATCATCACCATTGATATCTATGGTTTATCATCATCCTTTGTGAATTCACAGGCAGAAACTTGCAGCTCTAACCTAAACTTCAATGGTTCTGTGTCTTTCGATACATCTTCCCTCAAATGTCTTGCTGTTTGGGATGCTCAAGGTTTCATCCTACGAGTAAGTTCTTCACCTTTCTTTTTTAACTTTTTCATAAATTAGATCTCAAAAACCCTGTGCAAAGCGCCCCGTAAAGTTTTAACTTTCATCCATAGACATAGTCCTTAGAATTGTTTGCATTCAAAAAGAGTTGAGCCAAAGCATTCAAACCAAGTTATTTGCAACTTGAACCAACCCTCCGGGCAAGCACCCTTCCATACGGGTCGCATAAAGTTCAAACTTTTGCTAGTGGGTGTGATCTTAAAAGATTATTTGCACTCAAAAGTGATTGAATGTTAAAGATTATGCTTCATATTTAGAATATCGTGCAAAACGTCTTTTTTACACTGACTAGGATAAATTTCGAGCTTTCGCATATGGACGTGGCTCAAAAAATTGTTTGTATTCAAAAGGAGTCGAACCAAAATTCTCGAACCAAGTCACTTACCACTTAAACCACCTTCCGGAAAAAGGCACCATTCCACACGAATCGGATAAAATTCAAACTTTATGGGCAATCATAGCCGAGCCCTTTTGAGTTGGAATGGAATCCTTTCCACGGAATTGGTTAAAATTTGAGGGGTAAAATTGTAATTTTACCGTTGATGGACAATTTTACCCCTTAAAAGTAAGAAACGGGTTCGTCTCCTTTCCGTTTGCTTTTGGGTTGAAGTTGTTTCAATTTCATCAATGTCGCCACCATTTTTTGTACTTGTACTAATTAATTAACAAATCTATGGATGGAGAAACTGTGCAGTATTCGCAGACGGCATCATCATCAAACACATGGAGCTTCGTTCTCTCGGCTCCTAACACCAACTCCTACATAGCCATGGGGTTCTCAAGCAACGGCGCGATGGTGGGCTCGAGCGCGGTGGTGGGTTGGGTGCCGTCGAACGGCGTCGGAGTGGTGAAGCAATATTATCTGGGCGGAACTTCGCCGAGCCTTGTGACGCCTGATCAGGGAAACTTGCAAATTGTGGGCACCTCAACCACTATTATATCCCAATCCTCGCGTTTATATCTGGCCTTCCAGTTGCAGACCACTCAGCCGCAGACTCGGCTGCTGTACTCCGTCGGGCGGGGTGGCGCGCTGCCTTCTCCGCCCAACTACGCCTTGTCGGAGCACCAAGCAAAGGTCTCTACTACCATCAACTATGGAACAGGTAGATTTAACCCCGGCCCCCTTTGATCTTAATTATTTGCTTTTCTTCATTTTCTTTTGGGAAATTTTATTTATTTATTTAATTTTATTTATTTATAACTATCCCATCTCACAACGTTGACACAACATCTTAACTCATTTTTAATATATAAAATTTTTATTTTCTTTTGGGAGGAACCTTCTTTTTTCTTTTTTAATTAATTATTTATGGGTTGGTTTGAGTGGTAATTTTGTATTGTGAGATAATTATAAAATAAAAATGTAATTTTTATTATTATTTTTGAAAATATGAGATTTTAAAAAAGAGTAATATTAGAAATTATATTTTTATTTTATAATTATCTCGTAATGCTAACGGAAACAACTTTAATCGACCATTGGATCTGTTTTTGTTTTAAAAAAAATAATAATTAAGGGGTTGATAGAACCGTCACATCAGTATTATGGGATAAAAATAAAAAATTTTAATGCTTTAATAAACTACGGTATTTTAAAATGAAGTTAATGTTTTTGATACGATATATAAAAAGAATGCTGTTTTTATAAAATCAGATAGATATTTTTTATGATTTTGTTTAAAAAATATGGATTTCCCTACTAAATCAGGAAAACTCAATCCCAGTAGGAATATAACCAATAACTTGCATTTTAATAGTTCAATAATTTGATGCTTATATAATCAAAAGCCAAAGTCAGCTACTTCTCTAAGCTGTTAGGTGCAATTGACAACAACAATTACCATTAAAAAAACAAGAGATTAAAGAAATTAAAACAAAAAAAAAATTAATAAACGTGGCCATCACATCTAAGTCTATATATAAATATATATTATTTTTTTTTCTACCACCAACCGTTGAACATTTGGTTTACCAGGTAAAAGAAGGTTGGTTGGAACAGTTTGCCCATGCGACTTTATAAGTTGGAGTAAATTTAAATACTCAATTTTTATTTTTATTTGATTGGGCTAAGCGTTTATTAGTTCTTAATTATTATTTTTTCTTTTTTAATAGCTGATGGTTACCTTGAATATAAATATGAGGGAAGTCTTCAATATCAAAATTGTCTATAAAAATTAAAAAAAAAAAAAAAAAAGAAAGAAAAGAAAATTGTCTATAAAAAGTTTCCTTCCACTAATTAATGACCTTTGGAGGGTGGACCAAATGTCATCTCCACCTCCATGGTTGGTAAGTAAAGCTAAGGTGGACCAAATGTCATCTCCATGGTTGGTAAGTAAAGCTAAGGTGGACCAAATTCTTTTAGGTGCTTAGATGGATAAAACGAAAGGTGATTCTTTAGTTAAAAATGCTTTAAGTTAAGATTTCAATTTCTTTTAGGGTCATTGAGGGATGAAACCAATTATATTTTTCATTTGAGGGTCAAAATATGAATGATGGGCCAAAAACTAATTTTGACAAGTGTCTAGCGTAATTTTTAAGCCTAAAAACATATATAGACCTTAATAAATTTTTTTTAAGGAAACTTTTCAAAACCAAGGGGCTCATAGCCCTCTTAGCTCCCTTAGCTCTATTTTTTTTTTTTCTTTTTTGACATGTCCACACAAAAGAAGAGGGAGGAGGAATTCGAACTAATGACCTCTACTTTATGAGGCGTGGTCCCCAGTCGATTGAATTATCCCTTAAAGACTAACTTCCGTATCTGTTCTTGAAGTAATGCTAGAAATATGACTTTTATTTCATTTTTTATCCCCAAAAGTGAAGTGACTCTTAAAAATGGGCAAAAGCCTTACTTTTATAGCCTAGTGCATGAGTAAGAATAAGTAAATTAGTTAAACACACACACATACACACACACACACACACACACACACACACACATATATATATATATATATATATATATATATATATATATATATATTTATTTTAGATATTTATTTCCTATTGTTAAAGGGTCTCTTGCAAAGGTGTTCATTTGGGTAAAGATTCTCAAGAGTCTTGTTTTTTTTTTTTTTTGGAAAATTTTAAGATCTCTAAACAATCACGTATTTTGAGAAGACCTCCCAAATTTAAAAAAGCTCTCAATTCCATCCTCTAAACTTTTAATTTAATGCAATGCACCTCCTTTCTTTTTAAATGTTAAAAGTGATAAAATGACCTTTATACCTCTGACTTTTTTATAAAATTTCAAATTTATCCTTAATTTCAATTTTTTTTTTAAAAAAAATTAAATAGTACTTTAGTCTTTTTAGTCATTTCCTTAGAGGTTAACAGTTGAATCTGACGGATGGGAGTCAATTGAATCAAATTGAAAGTTAAGGGGGTTAAATTGAGAGTTTTTGAAATTTAGGGGTCTTCTCAAAACACATGGTAGTTCAGGGGTCTAAAGTAAAGTTTTTCCTATATTTTTCATTTGATGGTCAAAATATGAATGATGGGCCAAAAACTAATTTTGATAGGTGTCTAACGTAATTTTTAAGCCTAAACACACACACACACACACACACACACACACACACACACATATATATATATATATATATATATATATATATATATATATATATATGTTTTCTTAATAAAAAAAATTTTAAGGAAACTTTTCAAAACCAAGGGGATCATAGACCTCTTAGCTCCCTTATTTCTGTTCCTGAAGTAATTAATGCTAGAAATAAGACTTTTATCCTTCAAAAGTGATGTGTCAATGGTGAAGTAAATTAGTGAAACAAATTTTGTTTATTCTTAAGATTGTAGATCTTTATTTCCTATTGTAAAGGGTCTTTAATTTGGAAAGGAATTCATTTGGGTAATTAAAGATTCTCAAGAGCCTTTTTTCTGTGCTTATTATTGAATAATACAAGGGTTCATGGCTCAAATAGAGTAATTATCTATGGTTGTTTAATTGACTGCATGCAACAGGTCAAAGTGCAACAGGAGGAAGCCCATACGTAAGACTAAGAAGGAGCCATGGAGTGCTAAATATGCTTGGGTGGGGCATTCTAATGATCATTGGAGCCATGGTTGCTCGTTACTTGAAGGAAAAAGATCCATTTTGGTTTTATTTCCATGCCTCTATTCAATTATTCGGATTTGTTCTTGGATTAGCGGGAATAATATGTGGATTTGTCTTAAATAATCGTCTCAATGCTACTGTCACTACTCACAAGGGTCTTGGAATCTTCATTCTTGTGCTTGGCTGCCTCCAGGTTTGTATCATATCATTTCAATTTCGAGATATAACTTTATTATATGTTGGATTTAAATTTATTTACATTTTTTCATGAATATCTCAAATATTTTGAATTTTTTTCCTTAAAATATTTCTATATAGTTAAAAGTAATGCTATATGGGGAATTTCTATCTCTCAAAGGTCCAATTAATGGATTTCACTAATCAATCACATTTACCTACCACATAAAATTTAGAGTAATGTTATTCTTCATATTTATTTTAAACGGGCTCATATAATGTGTTTTAAGTGGTTTTCTTTTCATTTTGTTTTGTGGAAGGTGACCTTTTGTTTCCAAAGGGGACGTTTTTGCAAAAATGTCAATTTGTAAGGTCTTTTTCACCGTTCAAACGTCCATAATTTTTATTCTAGTCACTATATATAAGAACATTTGCAAAATGTCACTATTCAAACGCCCCTAATAGAATAGAGACATATTTTTTTGGCTTAAAATGTCACCTTCCACATGTCACTATTTTGCCTAATTTTTGTAGTGTTGATATGAGAAACTACTTAAAATATAACACATTAATGGGTGTGAAATGGAAGTAAGTAATAAATGAGTGTGAAGAGTAGCATCAGTGTAACACTTAACAACACGTGTCATCTATTTAAGTTTGCTAGATTGATGAAACAATTTAATTGTAATTTTTTAAATTATTTGTAAACTTGATTACTACTTTCAAATTTTTAAAACCAAATTAGAATTACTTTATGAATTTTTCAAAGACCAACCAAATTTTATTATTGTTATTATTTTTCTGGTGGACTGTAGATTATAATATTTTAATTAAGATTATTTGTATTGATATCATTTTACAGGTGATGGCCTTTTTGGCTCGACCAAACAAGATGTCAAAATTTCGAAAATACTGGAATTGGTACCATCAAAATGTGGGGAGAATTTTAATTATTTTCACAATTGCAAATATCTTCTATGGAATCCATTTGGGTGAAAATGGACATGGTTGGAGTGCTGGGTATGGAGTTGTTCTTGGCATCTTGTTCATTATTAGTGTTGTATTAGAGATAAGAATTTGGATTAGGAAATAAAACTCATTGCTAAGTAGCTTAAGTCTAATTATGCTTTGTTAATTACTTACCCCACCCTAGCTATGATGTTCCCCTTGAATATTTGATTTGATTAATATTTCCCCCAATTTGTTTCCTTTTTTTTATTATTATTATTTTAATTTTTAATTTTTAATTTTTTATCAACCAAATGAAGTCTTGTGTAAACAAACCCCTTTGCCATACAATTGGCTGATTTTCAACGGCTAATTTTTACATAGTCATTTAAAAGTTTACTAAATAGTATTACTTATTTTTCATTAACAAAGCTAGCTATTAGGGTAATTGCTATATATGAAGAAAAATGATATATTTTATCATTGACTACATGTGAAATTTGAAGAAAGTGGATTATTTATTGTGAAGTTGAGAAATTGATTTTTCCATTTTTTTTTTTTTTAAATACAACAAAGTAAGCTCTGAGAAAATAAATTTGGTGGCACAAAATTATTATACAATTTTGTAAGTAGATCTGACGTGCGATTTTAAAATGTGTATTTAAAAAATACATTTAAGTATTTAGCTCTCTTCACCATCTTCTGTTGAACACCTCCACCGAAGTCACTAGGATTCTCTCCAGTTGGTTTCAATTTGAGAGGAATCGAACAACATGAGGGTAAAATGGTCCAACCAAAAAGTAAAATTATCATTTTACCCTCATGTTACAACTAAGTGGTTCCTCTCTTTGAAACCGTAGCATTTGGGTACTAACTTTTTTACTAACAAATGGGTACTAATTCCTAGCATGATGTGAAGCTTATTTATTGGTGAGGATCAAAACAATTAATAATAATAAATAAAAAAATGCTACGAATACCAATAAATAAGCTTCACATCATGTTAATACCACTTGTTAGTAAAAAAGTTAGTATTATATATTTTCTCTCTTTAGTTCATAGAGGCATTAAATTTTCATTAACTCTAATATTTATTTTGTGTGATAGCTCGCATGTTGTAGACTGTTAGATGTAAGGAAAAGCATGGTTAGGATTTAACAATATGAGAATCTCATATTTGAAAGAAATCTGAAAAGATCTTGATCCAAATTGAAAATGTGGATCTAATTAAGGACAGAAATTTCCTCCAAACCAGTTTGAAGGAAATATCCTCCAACACATTTAAAATAGTGCCAAGTGTCTATAAACATTTAAACCACACATTAAATTTAGTCTAAGTTAGTAAACTCCTATTAATGATGTTAGTAATTTAATATGAGTTTTAAATGTTTATAAACATTTGACACTATTTTAAATGAATTGGAGGATATTTCCTTCAAACTGGTATGGAGAAAATTTATGTCCTCTAATTAATTGAAACATACATTTTGGGTTGTCGCCGAATGTTCTAAAAGAAATAACTCATTCTCGGTGATTATTGAAAATGGAAATTACTTTTGCTCGTACATATTACGGAAATCACAGAAATTTCATCCAAATCAGTCTAAAGAAAAATATCTTTTGACTCATTCAAAATAGCTTCTAGTGTCTATTTTGGGAGATGGTGCGAAAATCGAAGGCCCTTCAATCCCAGTTGAATTCTTCAGTGGCCTTTACTTTCTAACGCTAGATGGAATCAACGTGGGAATCAAACGGCTTGAAATTGACCTCCAAACATTCAGAAGAACAGAGTCGGGGAAATGTGGGGTTATAATCGACTCGGGTACAATAGATGCTTCTCTCGCTAGCCAGAGCTGGTCTCATAGATTCAATGATAAATCTACACATATCTTAATGGAGATGGACAAAAGATGTATAATGGAACGAAAGCAAATATTCCTCTACAAAACAACACACAACTCTTAGAATTTAAATAAAATATAAAACCCAAATTAACTCTCTCTTGTCTGTCCCACATCGATCACTAGCTAGAATTTGGTCTCCAATAGTTCACAATCTATCCGCTGGAAGGAAATCTTTTTTCCAGCAAGATCATAGCCAACATTATAGTTCTGCTGTGCCAACACTCCAATAATACTCACCTCACCATACGTAGGCGGGATTACAGCCATGCAAAATTGATTTGGAACATCCTCAAAAAACATGCTCTTTGCGTCCAACGATAGGTCAACTCCTAAGGCGAAGTTAAAGGAAACTATAGGAAATCCGGCGAGGTCACCGTCGATAGCACCCTTGAAGCAGGGAGTAGGGAAGCCAGGTCTGTCCACACGTGTCAGCAGGGCCTTCTCCATTAATCTCTGCACTTCACTGCTAAACGGCTCGAATGCAGATCTTGGTAGAAAAGTAAATGGCGTACCGGAGTCAATTATGACCCCACGATTCCCCGATGGTGTTCTTCTGAATATTATGGGATCAATGGCGAGCTTTTTGTCTCCCAAGGTGATGCCATCAAGCTTTAGATAGTACAAGCCATTGAAAAATTCAACTGGGGTTGAAGGGCCTTCGACTTTCGCACCATCTCCCAAAATCAAGTGATTGTGAGGAGCATTTAAACGCCCAATGCAGTACGAAAATTTAGAACCCATTTGAGTCGCCAAAGATAGTTCACCGTTGCCAAGACCAACTATTCCGTTGCTTTGGCCTTCAGGAACTACACTACTAAACTCGTTTGCACAACCAAAAACAATGTCGGAAACCGATGTTGTTCCTTCATCGGAGGTCTCAAACGTGAGCTTTTCAGTGGCAATAACTCCGGCTGCAGTGGTGCCATCCACGTAGCGTAAGTAGAACTTGCAATTCTGGGAAGAATCACACCTGGGCAAACATGGGTTGTATATAACTCTTAACTCTTAGGTTTTTTTTTTTTTTTTTTTTTTTTTTTTTTTTTTTCTCAATAGCATTAACTCAAACTTGCAATTATGGGAATTAGAGTCAAACCCGAGATTGTGTGGAAACGAGGGGCAGGAAGCAGTCATGCAAGACGTGATAGCGTATGTGGAGGACTTGGAATTTTTTGGAAAGAACAGAGTTACCGGAATGATTTGGTGCAGGGGAAGCATCGAGTCCACAGTAGATTGCTGCCTGTGTGTAAGCTTAGAAGTTGTGGAACAGGAGGATTTCCGATGGATATGTTTGCCATAAACACACCACGAAGTTTGTTGTCCTCAATAACACCCGACCGGAAATCATCATCGCCATTGGTATTGGCGACAGCCCTTGCCTGTAACACGTACAGAAACGGAACTAAGAATTTTTATCGATAGCAAAAGAATGAATGATAGATATATTAATATTAAATATTAAACCAACATATATAAAAATAAAATTAGTATCCTCATATGCATATGCATGTACACTACACTCAAGGAAACAATATGGATTTTGGGGAAATACTAATGGCATTTTAATTCTATGGGTTTGGGGCATTATGGTCATATGGATTTTCTTGTTTGAGAGGCACAATGTATTCTTAAAAATTCTAGACTGTTTTTTATGGGTCTAAGCCAAACATAAAATTGTGAACTAATTACTTTCTTTTTGGCCCGGGGCCAAACTATAGATTTTTTTTCTCAAATATAAATTTTAAAAGTAAAATTAATAAGAAAATGGTAAACCATGCATAGGTCCTTCTCTACCTGTAAGTAGGCAAAACGTGCGGCTGAGCTTTCATTCCTTCAATGACAGATCCAACGGTGTTATGGTGAATGAGTTTGCTGACAAACCAAAGCCAAAGCAGTGAAGCAAGAGAGTTGAAAGAGATTGATAGCCATGATATATCCGGTGGACGCTTTAACAATTTTGGGGGTTGAGGTGCTCAACCATTCTAACTACAAGATATGGATCGGAGGTCGTGCATGGAATCTTATCTTGTTGGAAAGACTTATGGGAGGTGGTTGGTGGTGATGATGTGAATCCTCCAGAAAATGCTCTGAAGAACGTCAATAACTTAAAGAAATGGCTGATAACGAACGCAAAGGCGGAATCTATCTTAAAGAGATCTATTTCTCATGGGCTATTTGAGCATATCATCGAGTGCAAATCAGCTGGTGAGATTTGGACCAACCTCGATGGGTTGTTCAATAAAAATGATGTTGCTTGATTGCAATTATTGGAGACTGAGTTGGCAAATACAACTCAAGGTGGTGATCTCTCTATTTCTCAATTTTTCTTGAAGATTAAAAATCTCTGTTAATTTGGATATTTCAGCCCTTGATCCATAAGAACCTATATATATAGGAGGCACCGATGAAGTGGCATATTATTCGTGGATTAAAGAGGGAGTATATTCGATCCCTATGTTACTTCTATTCAAGGATGGGCTCTTCTCACATCACAAGAATCATTGGCTAGACAAATGGAGGGATGTTTCATTTCAGGAAATGAAGGAGCTAGATGCTCTCTTTTCCAACAAAAAGAAAAAAAATTCAGCATGACAAAAGACAAAGCTAGCAAGTATGAAGATGGTGGAGATCGAATCATTCGAGAAGTGATATGGAAATAAAAAAGGTGTCAAGTGTTATTGATGTGGTAAACTTGGACACATAAAGAAAGATTGTTGTGTGAAACTCAAAGAAGGATATGTAGCCAAGAAGGAAGGTGAACCTAAACATGAAGAAGAGTACCGGGGAAAGTGCTTTATGGCGGGAACCACTAAGTTTAATTAATGCCTTGTCATCAGTCAATTATAAAAATGATTTGGTTGTTCCTAATTTTTGGACATGCATCGTATAACTAGCATCGATAAAAACTCAAAGCTTCCAAGAATTTTAACTACATACAATAATTTAGATACATAATACTATATATGTCTAAAAAATTTAGTACAAGATCCCAATTTCATATACATGGATAGATACATATATAGTACTCCTAAAATTACAAACAAACAAAAAAAGGAAAAATTTATTGAGCACACTATTTATGAAACAGTGTAGTTCGCATTTTTATCCTTAAATTCTTTTGGATGGATGAATTTTTTTAACTAATTAACAAAGAACAAGTTTACAATTCCCGCCAGATTAAAATAAATCGGAACGACTGCATAACATTATCTGCAACGCAATAACTGCAGAACCCACAATACAATCCCACCCAAAAGCCACAAAGTCCTCAGGATCAACATCTCTAGGATACAATTATGGAAAATCTAAGCACAACAACCAAACAAAACTGTACACATGCACCTATACACTCCTAGACAAACAAACTACAAAATCAATCTATTCACAAGAAAATCAACACAAAATCTTTACATGTACATGTATTCCCTAATTAACTTTCACAAAGGGCTTCATTTTCTCGTGTCTTTTTAAACCTCCCAATAAAGATGATCTTTGATCTGACTTGCCATTTGATTTGAGCAACAACTTTCTCATACATGTAAAACCACATTGAAAAAATAAGAGATCTCCCAAGTTAATTCTTCTATAGTATTTTGGAAAGTATAAATTGGAAAGTTTGGCACCATTAAGCTGCTATTATCAAGCATGTCTCCCCGATCGGTTTCTAGAAGATGTTCCATCTCCAAAGTTTCCTCCTCCGGAACCCCTGATGCTAGCAAACATCTACTCAAACCGATTATGGGTAGCAACAAACATCTCCTCCATTTTTTGATCATTCGCTCATGTTCTTCGTCTTTGAAGATCCTATTGCTCGATACCCAAAGAGCTAATTTCTTTCTCCAAATATTCCAAACGATGGTTTGCCATGGCAGAACCTAGCTCTGATATCAAGTTGTTATGTGGCTTGGATTGAGAACGCGTATGGGGATGATGAACGAGCAATCCTGCAAAAAAATCGGTTTTCCAGAGCTTGCCTATAATGGTGAATAGGATAATATATTTTGATAACACAGTAGGGTAGTTTGAGTCACCTTGGTCCTCATCTGAATACTTGAAATATTGATACTTGATAATATTATTCATCAATCCCTTTCTTAAATTAGTGTTACAAGACACTGTGATAAGAACGGAGTAGATGTTCCTCAAAAAAAAAAAAAGATCAGAGTAGATGAATTACATTGGGTTTCAACGACCGATATTGATAAATACTACTACTAAACTACTAAAAAGATACCCTCTTATTCCAGGAGTCCTTTTATTCCACGCCTACGTCTCCTTGATCGTGTATGATTCATGCCACATAACACATAACTAAACCCCAAAAACTCAAAATGTAAAAAGAAAAACATAAGAGAAAAATCCTTGCGCACACTAATTATAACACGTAATACAATTTAGTAAATTGTTATATAACTATCGTACAACATAATAATGTGAAAGTGAAAATCAGCCATATGATCAAAACTTTATAAAACAATGCTAATTTTTACTGCCACATCATCCAAATTGTACAGAAGTTGAATAACAGTCTACTAAATAGTATTATTCATTATGAAATAGCTAGTGTAGATCCCATTTTAGTTATCGATCAAATATCTAAGCAAACAATGCATATAGTTGAGCAGGAAGTCGTGGAGTGAGATGGACTTCGAGTGGTGTGGCTTTCATGTCGGTAAGTCCGACTTTCTCTGTCATGTCCACGGGCTCATCTAATGGGGTTGCAATTTCAAAAGTGTGCAGCAAGGTGGCAAGAGTGAGTTGCATGACTTGCAACGCTAATGAGATTCCTGGGCACATTCTTCTACCGGCACCAAATGGTAACAATTCAAAATGTTGGCCCTTAACATCAACACCCTTATGGCTTGTAAGGAATCTTTCTGGCTGAAATTCATTTGGATCAGACCACACATGTGGGTCTCGATGGATCTTTGAAAAATTAACAAGGAGTTGTGTGCCTGCTGGAACGTGATAGCCTGCCAAAGTGCAGTCTTCCATAGACTCGTGTGGGATAGTGAGCGGTCCAGCAGGGTATAAACGCATTGCTTCTGTGATGATAGCTTGGAGATAGACTAGATTTTTTGTGTCTGATTCATTTACTTGCCTCTCCCTGCCAATCTGGACATCTAACTCTTGTTGTGCTTTCTTTAGGGATTCTTGGTTGTTAAGAAGTAGAGAGAGAGTCCATATCAATGTTGTTGCTGTTGTATCTATGCCCGCAATGATTAGGGACTGCAAAAGCACCAAATTAACTTAAAGCATCATATGGTCATGCTAAAAAGATTGAGGTCACTCGTGTTTCAAAAGCACCAAAATTAAATGCCTAGTAAGTATTAATAAAAATAACAAAAAAAAAAAAAAAATCCTAACGTTTAAAAATGTGCGTGGTCCCTAGTTAATTTTGGGACAATCAAGGAAATAAAGAACAACGATTGATGTAACTGTAACGTGGCAATCTTTGTCGTTTGGTCCAATAACTGATCTTTAATTCAAAGAGAAGCTTGACACACAAATTACACCCTGAATATTGAACCTCAAGCTTTTGGATAGACTTAATTAAACACTTCCACAACCTGACATCACTGCTAGCTAGCCAAATCCACAATACTTCTATTTGGCTAAAGAAAAATATTTGAAATACTTCAACTTTTATTGTAAAGCCATTTAAAAATTGATTTGGCAATCCATAATTGATGAAATACTTAAGAGAAATTGATAAATTAGATTTTTTTTAAGCTAGATCTTTTTGCTTAATTATTTTACCAATTATAATTAAAGTGACTCATCGGTTTATAAATAACTTTATAGTAATAGTTGGGGTTAAATTTACTCTACCCTCTGAAGTTTTAGGGGTTTTTTTAATTCGAATTCTATTGTTTAAAAATTGGCAATGTACCCCCTAATGTTTCAAAAAATTTCAATTCAAACCCTTCGTTACTAATTTTTGTCTAATTAGACGAAAATCATCCCACGTGCGTGTCACGTGGGATTTTGATGCCCTCTATTCCAATTTTGCCCTCATTAAAACCTATAAAATTACGTTTTTAAACATTGAAATTTGAATTGAAAAACTCCTGAGACTTCAGGGGGGGTAAAGTGGATTTTTTCCTAATAATTGTAGTACCCAAATCACTCTTTGTTAAAAATTTGATTAAGAGTAATGATACGATCTTCACACCCATTAATTCATACTAACATGATTTTCTTTTGTTTATTAAAGTGACAGACATAAGAAGCTGCTTAAAACACGTAACGTTGGCTAATGTGAAATAAACATAATAAATGGATGTGAAAAGTAGCAGAACTATTCGTTTAAACCAACACATACATCACTAATATATAGTGTTAAGACAAGTATTATTTTGGTTGTTATTTTTTGTATCATAGACTTCATCAAAATGGTTGATTACCAAACATCCTAAAATTCAAGGTGAAGCAAAAGGCATCCTGACAAGACATGTAGCTTAATTACCAAGGTATATGAATGTGAATTTTAGTTATAATTTGATACATAAAAAGCTTACCTGACATGTAGCTTTAATGATTGTATCAGTATCATAATTTGATATCTTTTCGTCGTCGTCGGCAACAACAGACAACATCACATCCATAAGATCTTGGTGTCCCTTTGCCTCACTGGAAACTTTCCTTTGCTTATGTTCTTCTAACCATCCTTGAAGCACATGATCAAATTCTTTTGCAGTTCGCTTCATGGCCTTCTGGTAGCCTCCCAAGTCCAACCACCTTAGGTAAGGAAGCGCATCTGCAACCACAAATGTACTACTCAACTCCAAGAGATCTCTTAATACCTTCATGCACTCATCGTTAGCTTCATTCTCCTCCTTGGTTCCACTCCCATCAAATCGCTTCCCTATAACCATCTGCAATACAACATTTAGGGTTATGGATCCGAACCATCTCTTCATCTCTACCAACACGTTGTTGTTCTTCACCCAGACCTCATATATCTCTTTCACAGCTCTATTTACCTCAGACTCTCGGATGTCTTTGACAATCTCAACGCGGTGGTTTGAGAGAAACTCGACGGTGGCTATTTTACGCACTTGGCGCCAGTGAGGACCATAAGGGCTAAGCACAAACGCGGCATAGTTGTAGCCCAAGAGTTCTGAAACTATAGATTTTGGACGGCTGGCAAAGGCTCTGTCGTTTGTGGTGAAGCACTCTTTTGCTATCTCCCAACTGCTCACTATCAGAGTACGATGTACTCCCAGCCTGATACTGAAGATTGATCCATACTTGTCGGCCATGTTACCCAATGTTATATGGGTTGGTTTTGTCCCTCCTAATTGGTGGAGGTGGCCAATCAAAGGCCAGGCGCCACCAGCTTCTGGTGGAAGTACTGTTGTTTTACGAGCTTTTCTTAGTATCCATAGTAGAAAGAAGAGGAAGAGAAAAAAGGCGAGGATAGTGGCCATGAAAGTTGTAGAGGATGCGTGAAGAAATCAAGAGCATACTTGTGTAGGGCGCAGTCCCTTGTATATATACTACTCCAGTCCAGGTCAAATGTACAAGATTTGCTAAAACCACGTGGTCTTGACTCTTGACTACTGAGGGTACTTAAACCTATAAATTAATGCAGTAGTTCTGTAAACTTGTTATTATTCATGGAGAGAGTGAGAGGTAAAAGAGAAATGCTTGAATGCATTCTCCCAACCATCTTCCCACCATGTCGTTTCTTTAGCATCGATCTTATTTTTAAAAAAAAAAAAAGAAAAAAAAAAATTAAACAGGGAAAAAATGGTGGGGAGATGGTTGGGAGAATGCATTCAAGTATTTCTCGAGGTAAAAAGGATAACCGTCTTCTCTGGTCATTGACAATCAGCATTGGCTCAAAATAATGCCAACTTGTATTCGTTTCATCACGCATGCTTCTTCTCAATAAGGCCACGTAATTATCAAACTTTTCCCCAAGGACAACAACCGTCTTCTCTGGTTGTTGACTAGCAACATAGGCTCCAAATTCCAATAATGCAACATAATCATTAATTAATTAAGCCTTGCATGGGCAAACCGCAACCACAACCCCCGGAGGAGTACTACTATTTCTCTTTTTTTTTCAGATATTCACCATGATTATATATAACCCAATTTTTAATGGGAGGGGTGAGTTTCTCTCTAGCTCGTAGTCTCGGTACCTTTTTTAGTGAACTTGGTATTATTCATCAAATCATTTGTGTTGATATTTTTCAACAAAATAGAGTTTTTGAGTGAAAAAATAAACTTCTTAATTACTGAGATAACTCGTTTATATGCATGTTCCTAACCTACTCATTTCATACTAGTTTTATATTGTACTTGTCATCGTGTACAAAATTGTCAAACCTTATCAACAATGAATATAAATAACGAGAGAGACTTCAACGTGTAGATTTCAATTCAACTAAATGAAATCTAATGGTAGTAAAACACGCTAGCTTGCTATTGTTTGTTGGCCGTCGACGTTTACTATACGAGTTTTAGACTAGTCAACAAACAGTGATCGTTGATTAAATGAAACTAAATTTTTGAAACAAGTGGTTAGGTAAAATGTTATTAGAGCTAAATGATCTAACTTCAAATTTTAACTTCGTTATTTACTATTATTTTAATTAAATATTCAACGTATAGTATTAGGTATTATCTATTAAAATGGAGTTAAACTTAGTGGAATTTCAGTTTCTAAAATTTTAGATTTTGACCGTTCATTTTTCATCAAATGGTCATTGTTTCTGTCACATGTCCCACTACTAATAAAATAATAAATATTTATTATTTTATTAATAATGAGACATGTGACAAAACAATGACTCTTGGATGAAAAATGGAGAGCCTGAATTTAAAATTTCAGGAACTAAAATTCTTAGAATTTCAATAAATCTTGATTTAAACTCATACGCTTAAACTTTTAAGACAAATAGTAACGGTCATATAGCGAATAATTAGAAGAAAACAACTCTTGGTTGTGGTCCAGGCCAGCGTCACCTTGGAAAACTCTTTTAAAGCTATTATTAAGGGATTTTGAATGAAGAGCTCTCCCGATCCCTGCTAATATGGTCCCCTTCTAAGATGACAAGTCAAAAATTGTATAATTGAAATGTCAAAAATTTCTGCAGTTTACCATTATTATCATGATTCATGCATATTGAAAAATTAAACGTGCACACGTGTACCAGTTGAATTTTTTTTTTATAGCGCGTCAAGTGACATCTTTTTTTTTTTTTTTTTTTTTTAATTCACTAATGAGACAAAGGTTATAGAAAAAATATAAATGAAATGGGGTGAGCTCTCCAACAATAAATCCCAAACGAAAAAGAAGCAATACAAAGATAAGAATGAAAACACACAGTAGGCAATAAAACAAAAAAATATATGAGCCTCTCTAAGAGCCTCATGGCGCGGTATACAAGGAAAAAAGGGATTCGTTAAAAGCTCTATGCAGTAAAAGCAACTACTAGCATTGCCACCACCAAGGTGGTAGTCGAGTTAGTAATGGAATTCTTTTCATCCTAGTGGTCGCGTGTTCGAATCCGCTTGCGGTAGTAGATGCGTGAACCAGATGCTACTTTGAAGAGGCTTTATCGGCTTGCACCTTGGTGGGATTGTGGTGACGGGCTCGCCTTCCCTGACAGTAGCTATGGCTCAAACCGAACATTCCACAGCGGGTGGGGACCCCGATGGTAACGCCCAAGGGGGAAAATTACACTGGTCGCCCATTCCCATCCTTTTAATTAAAAAAAAAAAAAAAAACTACTAGCATTGTCAAGAACTGAGTGAGATCTGTCAATGAGAAAAACACACTAGTTACAAAAGTTTCTATTTTCAGATCAGTCCACAAAAAGGATAGGAGACGGTAACCCAAACACCAAAAAAAAAAAAGAAAAAGAAAAAGAAAAAAAGAAAGAGTAGCAAAAGCACAAAAAGAGCTGCGTAAATACATTAAAAAAAAAAAAAAAAACACAACAGAAATACAACAAAACACCATAAAACAATCACCAAACCGACTATTAACGGCACTGACGAAAAAAAAACTAAAGCATATATTAAAACATTGAATTGCGATTCTGCGAAACTCTCAAATTTGCAAGTTCAACTTTAATTTATACCACAACCCTCAAATTGCCATTATTCTTATGATAGTTCTTTTTTTTTCAGAGCATGTGAAGAGACGGCTCAAAACAGAGAAAAAAATTAACCTTTTTTTTTTTTTTTTTCTTACAATTTCTATTTTTTGAAAAGTTTTAGGTATGGAATCAAATCGATTAAGCTTTTATATTGAGATTGCTATTTTAAATTAATTGTTTATATATATAGCTTTTGTTATATATTTCATTTGTATGAAAGATATAAATATAGTTACTTGAGATTATGGAGAACAATAATTTCATTGAGCTTTAATCAAATTCATAGCAAGTCAACCAGTAGATCATTGTTTAATTTTTTTTATTACCATTCTAATAATGGAGACCAACTTAATAAATTAATGCTTAAATAGCAACTAAATAAATTAGCGCTAAGAGTGAAAAAATAAATTGTAAGTTACATTTATATGTTTTTATCAACATTAAATTTTGTTGAATTGATTATTTATTTTGTTAGTTCTATTCTTTAATATTTATAATAAATTTTTATTTAATTTTATTTTTTAATCTTGACCTCTCTGGACCAAAATCTTGACACCCACTGCCTGATTTTACTACACTTAACACTAACTATTAGAGTAAAGTTGAGCGGGAGGAAAACTAGATATCTTTAATTATAGAACATTGTTAAATTTTAAAGTGTATTTTCTAGAATGATGTAATTATTAATTTTCTTCTTTTTGTTTTGAGTGATGCAGTGGGAAATTTATGTAAGTTTAAATGTGGAGAGACTCATTTGCACATGATAGATGATGCATGTCATTCTCTCCTTATTCAGCCTTTCCACCTTACTACCTTCTATCTTGGTCATCTAACCATAACTACCCTCATTCAACCCACTTCATCTTTCAAGACAACCTTACACCTTCGCATGAAACATTATTACCATTTCTTGCACAAATTCGTTGCTCTTCCTTAGTCTCATGAAAAGTCACACCTATCTTGTTAATTAAGTGTGAGAATACTCTAGAACACTTCCTATATATATATATATCCTAGGCATGTTTCTAAGCCTCTCATTCCATCATATCTCAACAAAACCTTCTACTATCTTGTGCAAGTGTGGTCCAACCCAAGTTTTTCCATTGTTGCAATATTTCATAAATAAGAAGTATATTTTTCCCATAGAGTTTTGATCTTCTATTTTTGGTTGTGAGTCATTGGGCTAGTATACCTTTGTTGCACTTCTTGAAAATTAGTTGTTCCTAATTTTTACACATAAATTGAAGGGTTTCAGATGAAATGAATAATGATCTTTTAAAAGTTTTTACACGTGAGGAGGTTGATTATGCACTCAAGCAGATGGCACTGCTCAAAGCCCCGAGGCTGGATGGTTTTTCAGCAGGCTTCTTCCAAAACCATTAGGAGACAATTGGGGTTGAGGTTAGCACAGGTGGTTCTAGAGATATTAAATTATGTTATTATGCCCTCTACTTTAAACTTGACGTACATAGCTTTGATTCCCAAGGTTAAGAACCTATTGAGTGTCACCGAATTTAGACATATTAGTTTGTGTAATGTGTTATACAAATTTTCTAAGGTCCTTGCAAATTGTTTGAAAAAAATATTGCCTCATATTATATCCCCAACGCAAAGCACATTTATACCTGGTAGACTTATAACTGACAACATATTGGCAGCTTATGAAAACCCATCATACCATGCATTCTCGGATGAAGGGAAAAAAGGGTTTTATGGCGGTCAAGTTGGATATGAGTAAAGCCTATGACCAGGTGGAGTAGAGTTTTTTGAAAGAAAAAATGAGAAGGATGGGGTTTGCGTCTAGATGGGTCCAATTGATTATGATGTGTGTGAAGACAGTTCAATATTCAATTTTGGTGAACGGTGAGCCATGTGGGAATATTCATCCTTTTAGAGGACTTCGGCAAGAAGATCCCATTTCTCCACACTTGTTTCTAATTTGTGCTGAAGTTTTGAGCTCTATGTTGACACAAGCTAATATAGATGGACTACTTTTGAGTGTTCCAACCTCCAAAACTGGACCCGGAGTAAGCCATTTATTTTTTGCCGATGATAGTGTGCTTTTTTGCAAGACTAGTATTTTACAGTGGCATCATTTGACTCATCTCTTGCAAATCTATGCAGAGGCTTCTGGACAGAGGCATAACAACAACAAGACTACTATATTTTTTAGCAAAAATACCTCCCAGATTAAGAAGGAAGAAATTATGGAGGCGGCAGGAATTCCAGTTACACAACGATACGACACTTACTTAGGCTTACTAGCATTGGTGGGAAAGTTGAGAGTGGCTGCCTTTAAGAGCATAAAAGATTGTGTATCGAAGCGACTTCAAGATTGGAAACTAAAATTTCTGTCCCAAGCTGGAAAGGAAATTCTTCTCAAGACGGTGATACAAGCTATTCCTACATAGAGCGTGGGCGTGTTTCTTTTACAGAAGTCTTTATGTTCGAAAATTAACGCTCTTATGCAAAATTTCTGGTGGTGTAACCAAAACAAGTCAAGAGTGTATTGGATGAGTTGGAGCTAGGTGTGAATAGCCAAAGCAAATGGAGGTATGGGCTAGAGAGATTTTGGTTGCTTGAATAAGGCTATTTTAGCAAAACAGGGTTGGCCACTTAATTTGGCAACAGCCAAACAGCTTTCTTGCACAAATTATGGAAGCTAAATACTATCGGGGTGGAAATTTTTTGGAGTCACTAATAGGCACCCGACCCTCGTTTGCTTGGCAGAGTATTCACAGTTCTTGTGCACTAATCAAGGAGGGTTTGATATTGAGGATTGGGAATGGGACTGGAACTCGTATATGGAAGGATAAATGGAAGGTAAGTGTCATTGATCAGGGGGATGTGCAGGTCTGGAGGGCAACCAAAAATGGCATTTTTTCCGTTAAAAGTGCCTACTATATCCAAAAGGACCTAGAAGCTAAAGGAGTGGCTGAGTGTTCATCGAGGCATAAGAAGAATACAATATGGCGAGATATTTGGGACCTCAAGCTTCCCAATGTGGAGAAAAATTTTCTATGGCGTGCTAGTCATGATATTTTGCCCACTCGGGTTAATTTGCATCGGCAGAAAATAATTGATGATCCCTTGTGCCCCATTTGCGAAATTGAGGAGGAAACTGTTCTTCATGTTTTGTTGCAGTGCCCTGCAGCGGTGGACGTGTGGTGTGTGGGGGATAAAAAATTGCAGAAAAGCACAATGACTGGCAAGGAATTCATACAAATAGTTGAAAGTATTTTTGCAAAATGCAATATGGAGGAGATTCAACTATTTTTCGAAATTGCATGGAAGATTTGGATGAGAAGGAATGATGTTGTGCATGGAAATTTTTTGCGTCCATCCTACGGAGCTGGTACAGTGTGCGAGAAGAAATCTGGATGAATTCTTGCAGGTGACAGAAGGAAGTACAACACAAAACTTAGTGAGTGCAGATGCTAGGTTGCGGAGTTGGTCTGCACCATTAACTGGATGGCTGAAGGCGAATTGGGATGCTTCTTTTGAGAAGCACCATGGCTGGATGGGATTCGGGGTAGTGGTGCGGGATGAGAGGGGCTTCATGGTAGTGGCTCAGTGTAAAACTTTCCTCGACAGCTTTGATCCATCAGTGGCGGAGGCCCGAGTAGCGTTAATGGCGATCCAGCTGTGTAAGGAAATGGGCTTCATGCACGTTCTTTTTGAAGGTGATGCGAAGGTTGTGATTGATGCGGTAAATTCCTCAGCGTCAGATTGGAGTAGAATCGGATTATTGGTGAAAGATATTCGACGTGAAATACAAGCTATCCAACAATGGCGGATGTCGTTCATCCACGTACAGGGAGGGAAACTAAGCAACACCTGCGTTATCTAAATTAGCTACACGTAGTGTTGTGGATCAACAATGGCTCTATGAGTCACCCGAATGTATTGATGAGATTATTTCGATAGAGCTAGCTGCTCTTATCTCTTTGAGACTTTAATGAGAATGCTTTGGATTTTACAAATAATAATAATAATAATAATAGTCCTCAAAAGGTAGCTCAATCGGCTGTGGACCACGCCTTATGAAGCGGAGGTCACTAATTCGAATCCCTCATCTCCCTTCCCTTGTGTCGGCATGTCAAAAAAAAAAAATAATAATAATAATAATAATAAACAAAATATATGAGAGAATTGAGTGGAACCCACGTTGGGATTTTATTCAACACTTATAAAGAAGAATCCCATATTAAATAACATATTTTTTTGTTTCCAACTTGAGCCAAAAAAAAAAAATCTCAAGTTCTTCTAAGTATTTCTCATGGTAATTGAAATTTATCAACTTCTCTTTTATTAGTCCCAAAATATTAGAATTACGATTCACAAAATTTTCAATTGCATATTCATCACTTTATAATATATATGCTCCCATTAATGAAAAAAAAAAAAAAAATCAAAAGATTATATTTTCCTCAAACATTCTTTAATTTTTATGCACACAAAACATAGCTCTTGAATTTTTCTCAAAAATTTTACTACATTTTTTTGTATGCATAATTCTCCAGGAATTTTTTGAAATTTAAGGAGCATTAATAAAAATAAATCACTTGATTTTTTTCATTAATGGGAGATTTTGCCCTCCACCACGGAAATTACTAATATAAGCAGGCAAATGGCTGCTACCATATATAGGATGAAGGCACATCTGATCAATAATTTTAACAATTATTTGGTGATCATGGTGGTTGAAGTTGAACGTAAGAAAATTATTGGATCTTATTTGATCTGATACCAAATTGATGTAGAGCAAGGAAATTAGGAAGAAGAATAAAAAAGGATTATTGAGGAAAAGAAAAGAGATTGAGTCCTACAATCGGCAGAAAAAGAGAAGAAGAATCACACCTCAAACAAAATTTGTTTAGTTATTCATCAATTCCGGCTCCATTTGAATAGACTCAATGAGCGAATGACTGACTAAACTTTAACCCTAATTTGGCTCCGTTTGGGATTACGGTTTCAATGAGTACAATTTTAAAAATTGCGTTTTTAAAATCGTTACTTTTTAAAATCTCAAAGGCGTTTGGTAAAACATATTAAAAAGTATATTTTTATCAAATATTTGTTATTCGAAATCGTGATTTTGGTTTAAATTAACGCATTTTCAAATAAACACCCTTAGTCTGCTTATAGAAATCACATATTTTTTCCTATTTTAAATTAAGTACTGGTTTTTAAATTGCAATGTCAAACGTCTTACGTTTTACGATATCTTTTAAAAGTGCAGATTATTTTTGTGAAATAGCAATTTTATATGCACAATTTGACTGACTTTAGAGCAGACCCATTCATTAAATTACAAAATAGATATGTGTTTGGTGTCTTTCTCCTACACATCTCTTGTCCAATTTTTTTAAATCCTTGTACCATTGAATCTAGAGACATGTTACACATCATTCTCTCAAGCATCTCTTTTGCAAATTTATCATTGGATTTGTGGATCCAGACTTACATTTGAATTCTACAAATTCGTTAATGGTGGATTCACACATCCATTGTACGTGGATGAGTGAAAAATAGGACAAAGAATAATTTTTATCATTTCTCTTGAATCCCTGAGATTTACATGTGGTCTTATAAATTCAATGGTAGATCTGCACATTTCTTATATGGAGATAGGCAAAAGATGTGTAGTAGAATGAAAGCAAACATTTATCTAGAAATAACACAACTCTTAGAATTTAAATAAAATATAAAATCAAATAATTAATAGAACTTAAATTAAACTAATTAAAGACCAAATTAACTATGTCTTGTCCCACATCATGACTAGATTTTGGTCGACGTCTCCAAGAGTTCACAGTCTATCCTTTCGATGGAAATAGTTTTTCCAGCAAGATCATAGCCAATATTATAGTTCTGCTGAGCCAATAATCCAATAACACTCAAGCTAGGATTCTTAATACTCGGTGCCACAGCCATGCAAAATTGATTTGGAAGAGCCTCCACAAACAAGCTCTTTGTGTCCAACGCCAGGTCAGCTCCACCCGCGAAGTTAAAGATGAGGATCGGAAATCCGGAAAGGTCACGGTCAATAACACCCTCGTAACAGGGAGGTTCGTAACCAGGTTTGTCCCTACGTGTCAACACCCCATTCGTCAAGGCTTCTACTTCAAGCTTAAGTATGTTGAACGCAGCTCTTGCTAGATAAGTCAATGACGTACCCGAGTCGATGATGACTCCACCTGACGGCGTGTTTTTGAATACTATGGGATCAATGTAAAGCTTTGTATTTCCCAAAGTAATCCCTTCTAGGGTTAGAAAGTAAAGGCCCATGACATATTCAACTGGGGTTTTGGGGCCTTCCATTCTTGCACCCTCACCAAGTATCAACTGATTATGAGGATATTGAAGATCCCTCACAAGCCCTAGACAATAAGAAAATTTAGAACCCAATTGAGTCGCCAAAGACAGATTATCATTGCTAAGACCAAGTATTCCACTACTTTGGTCATTCAAATTAGCACCGCTATCAACGTTATTTGCACAACCAAAAACAATATTGGAAACCGATGTTATTCCTTCATCAGAGGTCTCAAAGGTCAGCTTTTCCGTCGCAACCACTCCGGCCGTGGCCGTGCCATCGGTGTAATTTTCAGAGAACTGACAATTTTTTGCAGCGTCGCACGGGCCGTCCTTGCTGCGGAATGCGAGACAGGTCGACGTCGTGCAAGACATAACGGCGTATGTGGAAGACTTTGAAGGATCAAAAACTGGGAGGGTTTGGGTAAAACAAGGTTTCCAGAATGATTTGGTGCAAGGGAGGCATTGTGTCCACAGCACAGGGCTGCCTGTGTCCATAGATAGGAGCTGTGGAGCAGGGGGTTCACCAATGGATATGTTTGCCATAAAAAGCGCATGATATTTACTGTCTGGAACAAGACCAGACCGAAAGTCATCACTGCTAGTGCCAAGAGTCCTTGCCTGTAAGTAATCAAAACGTGCGGCTGAGCTTTCAATGGGAGATTCAACGGTGTGATGAGAGTGAATGAGTTTGCTGACAAACCGCCGAGGTTTTGAGATGGTGATGGCGGTGGTGGTAAGGGACATGATCATCATCACCAAAGCAAGAGTAATGAAGCAAGAGAGTTGAAAGAGATTGATGATAGCCATGGCCACAACGTTATTGTTGTTGTAAACCAATGAATCTGTTTATTGTATATAAACACATTGCATTAATGTAATTTTCATAATATTTATTAAAATGACAGAAATTTCTTCCTAACCAGTCGGAAGTATCCCCCAACCCATGTAATTTCCATAATATTTAAAACGTCAGTTTAAGTTAGTAAATTGCTAGCTATTAATAACCTTAAAAATTTAATGTGCGTTTTAAATATTTATAGACATACTATTTCAAATAAATTAGAGGATATTTCCTCCATATTAGTTTGGAAGCCTTACTAAAAACTAATGTATCTGTTTATTGTATATAAACATATTGCATGAATGTAATTTCCATAATATGTTCTAAAAAAAAGTAATTTCATCGACAACTTTGGTCGATATGTTTTAATTTCCGTAATCTGGGTGTGTTTTAATTAGAGTATTCATCGACAACCAAAAAGGTATGTTTTAGCTACACCTACATTTTCAATTTAAAGAATGCTCAACTCTTTCTATGATCACATTTATTTCCTTAAACATCCTATCTACATGTCATGCTATTGCTACATTACATACCTACGACTTGATTTCCAAAAAAATTTAAATTTAAATTTGCCTTCTTTTGGAAAGCCCTAATTTCAAATTATCTCAAATTCTTACCCGAGCATTTCCATCATCATTAGGTATTTTACCTAGTGAAAAAGTACAATTCTTTACTTTAACTATTGTTTTTTCACTACACACAACAACAGATTCTCTATTTCATTATCTACTTGGTTTAAAATATTATTTCTCATTCTTTTTTTATTATATTATTGCCAAAAAGAGAAAACAAACACATATATAGAAATCATTCATAAAAACCAAAATAAATACATATGAGGAACATTCATCTCACATGCAGATACTAATTCTTAAAATTAATAACATAAATAAATTTTTCATCTGCAATTGATTTGTTTCCATTCGTGTGTTTCTATGCGATTATTTTTATTTTATTTTTTTGCATTAAATTTTTTCATCCAACTACAATTGATTTGTTTCTATCGGTGTGTTTCCATGAAATAAATTTTTTCTGCATTCAATTTTTTCATCCAACTGTGTGAAGAAATTTTGTGAGCGAGAGAGATAAATTTTGTGTGAAAAAATTGTGTTTGAGAGAGAGACATAGCAAATGTGAAGAGGTGTTCAAAAGAAATAAAAGATATTTGGTGAAAAAAGGTGAAATGAAGAAACAATAAACAAAAGAAAAAGGGAAAATTATATTTTACCCCTTCCCCTAAAGTTTGGGGCGATTTGCAATTTGACCTCTAAAATTTTAATTTTGACACTCCGCCCTCCCAAAGTTTCAAATTTTTGCAATTTGACTAATTATATCCAAAACTTCCCATATTGTCCCTCATTTTTAATTTTTAATTTTTAATTTTTTATAAAAAAAAAAAATTAAAAAAAATTTGGGGTGGCTACGACCATCTGGCCATTTTTGCACCCCCAAATTTGTTTTTGTTTTTATAAACAATTAAAATTAAAATTAAAAATTATGGGCAATATGAGAATTTTTGAATAATATTAGTCGAATTGCAAAAATTTGAAATTTTAGGAGGGGTGGATTGCTAAAATTAAAATTTTGGAGTTCGAATTGCAAATTGCTCCGAACTTTGGGGGGGGGGGGGTGGAGGGGGGTAAAGTGTAATTTTTCTAACGAAAAATAAACAATAGTTTATTCATCTAGTGTGCTACAGTGAATAGCTCGAAATTGCTATTCACGGTAGCAATGTAGTTATTCTAGCTAATGGCAAGCTACTTTGTTCGAGCTAAAAAAAGAGCAATAATAACTAAATATAGCTAAGTCGGATTGAGATCCTTCAAATTTTTTAAAATATGAGCCCTTTATTTCATCTAACAATTTAAACAAATGCAAAAGTTTGTATGTTATTGAAGTAATTAATTTTAATTTTCAATATGTCAAATACACTAGTCTCCATAATATAAACTACTGCATTTGTTTAAACCGTTATGGATGACTCAAATTTTAGAATTCGAGAATCTCACATTTTAAAAATTATGAGGAAATCCAAATCCCCAAAAGTCATTTGCTTCATGCATAAATGACAAATATCACTCTTTAGAGGTCGGTAGGAGTTTCTACAAATAAATTCCTAGAAATTTTATGTCCAAAGTGTAACTAGATGCACGTACATTTTTTTTTTCTTCCTAAGTGTTTTAAAAATAATTGTCCAAATGCCTTAACTACCATGTTTTGTTTTAAAAAATTATTTTTCGGAAACAATTTGTCAAACACTTTTTTAATGAAAAAGCAATAAAACATGGTTTTATATTTTTGTTCTCGAAAACCTTTTATTTTGCAGTGTTGTAATTAATGTCATTGCTAAAGGCTAGTTCTGTCGTTTTGTAGTGGCTTTGGCCGGCTACCCTTATCATTTTTTCACTTTTTCATTAAAAAAAAAAAATTTTAACGTCTTTCTAATTTATATCACATAAACCACATTTTAGTACTATTAAAAAAAAAAAAAAAAAAAAAAACTCACCTCAAAAAGCTTTACCAAGTATTACACCGGGTCCCTCTCAATCTCGTCTCTCTTTTCCTGCCAACAGAAGGAACATAAGAAAGTTTTGAGTTAATTTTTCTCTACACCTTTCGTCTCTCTCTTTAGTGTATCTTTTCCATCACGAGTTTTCTCTTGATTTCTCGGTATGGGTGTTTTGAAGAGAGGTTTGTGAGGGGTGTTAGAGCAGTTTTTGGACAGCGTGATTGTCGATGGGCTACCTAGTACGTAAAATAGTAAAAAGCCTCAAATGAACCATAAAAAGTTAGCATTATTATTTGGAGTAATAATACAGCAATGAGATAGTTTTTTTTAGACAAAAATCGAGTCTTTTTACCTAATGTATAATGTATTGTGTCCCTTTTATAGGGTTTTCCGTTGTTGATTCCTTGTTCTAAGGAGAGATTGAATATGGATTGAATATCAGAATCACTTACTTTTTTGGGATTTATATCTTTCATTTAAGGAGATTCTGCAATTATTATCCATACAGTCTTAATATTTGAGTGGGACTCTCCATATATATCGAAATTGAGTGTAGGGTTTCCATGAGGAGAGGATTATGATTTTCCTTTAACAGCTTGATTATCTTCCATGTATATGTGATTGAATGAGACCCATGATGAGATTTATTCCCAACAATGGGTATATAATTTCTTTGATTTTCTTTATTTTTGCTAGTATTCATAGAAGTTAGGACATAAATTTCCTTCAAATCAGTTTGAAAGAAATATCCTCCAAACCATGTAAAATAGTGTTAAATGTCTATAAACATTTAAAATGTACATTAAATTTTTAATCTATTAATAAATGAGTATATGTGGTTTTAGATTGTTATAAAAATTGATAACTTCTCTTATCATATGGGTGATTATGTGTTGTTTGTGGGTGATTATTAAAAAGTGATCATTTTGGGTTTAGCAAAAATACTTTGACCAACAAATTTCAGCTAAAACCCCGCTTTACATCATCAATCACACCTTTCATCAACCCCAGCCACAAAGACTGGTGGCCGGCCAGCTCGTGGCGACTGTTAATGGCTTTGGTGTTGTTGTGAAGATTGTTTATGTTACATTATTCCTTGTATTTGCACCTCCAAGGATGAGGGTATATGTTACGTACTCATCATCAACAACCATATGCATGTATGCTATGGTATTAATTAATTGGGAAAAATACAGTTTATCCTTCTGAAGTTTCAGAGGTTTATCAATTTTAACCCTAAAGTTCAAAAATTAGCAATCTACTCCTTAATTTGAAGTTTCAAAAATTGGCAATTTAAACCCCCGTTTAATTTTTTTTGTCTAAATTGACGGAAATCTATAAAATTACATCATTACCCTCAAACTTTTTTTAAAAAAAAATTTCTGTCCAATTTAATGGAAATTAGTAACAAAGGTTTAAATTATCAATTTTTGAAACTTCAGGGGGATAGATTGCCAATTTTTGAACTTTGAGATTAAAATTGAAAAACTCCTGAAACTTCATAGGATAAACTGCATTTTCTCCTAATTAATTAATTAATACCATAGCATACATGATTAATTTCTTTTCAGGCAAAGACGGCTACATTTGCTGCTGTTTTGGATGTGGGGTTTCTTGCAGGAGCAATTTTGATCACTCGTTTTACGTTGCACGGAGATACACGGATCGATGTCATAGGATTCTTGTGTGCAAGCCTTAATATAATCATGTATGCTTCTCCCCTGGCAGCCATGGTTAGTAATTTTGTCTTCCTCCATGATATATATATATATAGCCATGGTTAGTAATTTTGTCTTCCTCCATGTTCTTGATCATCTGCCATTAAAAGCTCATGGACACAGGCAGCAATCTAGTGTGGACTCAGTGCCTCCCCTGCACCCTCCCATGTTTTCCCCAAACCCTCCCAGTTTTTGACCCCTCCAAGTCTTCCACATTTGCCACCAAATCTTGCATTTCTTTTTCCTGCCCCGGTGATGGGTGTGACTCTTTGCTTCAATGCAAGTTCTGCAAGCACTACGTACCTGGATGGCACTGCTGTAGCTCAGTAGCTGGCCGGAGTGATTGCCACTGAAAAGTTCACATTTGAGACATCTGACAACCTTTGTTTCCGACATAGTTTTTGGTTGTGCAAATGATGTCAGGGCTCGTTTGGTCGGCCAACATAGTGGAATAGTTGGTCTAGGCAGTGCCAATGACAAAACATCATTGCCGGCTCAATTGGGTTCAAAATTCTCAGGATCCTTTGTATCCCCACAATCAGTTGATTTTGGGAGATGGGGCAAAAATAGAAGGCGTTTCAACCCCAGTTGAATTTTTCAATGGCCTTTACTTTTTAACACTAGATGGCATTAGCGTGGGAGACAAGCAACTTGATATTGATCCCCAGACATTCAGAAGAACAGCATCAGGCAATGGTGGAGTCATAATTGACTCTAGAGCAACATTAACTTACCTAGCCAGAGGTGGGTTCGAGCCACTTAGAGCTGAAGTGCAAAGATTGGCAGATGGGTTGCTACAACCTGTGGAAATGCCTGGCTTAAAGGTCCCCTGCTACAATGGTGTTATTGAGCGTGATCTTGTGGGGTTTCCATGGGTGGTTTTTCACTTTGCAGGGGGGGTTGAGTTGGAGTTGGACACAGAGAGCATGTTCGTGGAGATTACTTCAAATCAATTTTGTATGGCTGTGATGCCGAGTGAGGGAGGAGTTGAGTATTATTGGAGTATTGGCTCAGCAGAAGTATAACATTGGCTATGATATTCTTGCTGCAAAAAAGATTTCCTTCCAACGGATAGATTGTGAACTCTTGGAGAGATAAATATTGCAGCTGCATTTTGTTTTTTTTTTTTTGACATGTTCGCATAAGGAGGGGGGAATTCGAACTAGTGACCTCCGCTTCATTAAGCGTGGTCACAGTCGATTGAGCTACCTCTTAGGGACTCAGCTGCATTTTGTTAAAAATATATAATGAAAAAGAAGAAATCAAGTCTCCATATCGTAACGACGGTATCTTTAGAGCGTATTTTCTCCTATTTTCAAGTGCTAAGGGTATATGACAAAAGTAACAAAAAATCATCCTTATGGAGAATTATACAAAATAAATTTAAAAAAAAAAAAAAAAAAAAAAAACTAAATGCTTGTGTCCTGGCACTTCGCCAAAGGGTCATATTTATCTATATGTTATTTATCTCCCGTTCGTCTTTATATATATATATAAATTCACTACTAAATCTATAGGACTCACATATATTCCATAGCGAATTTGAAAAAGAGATTGATGAAAGATGGATGAGAGATGGAGGAATTGGTCTCTTCCAAAATATGCTCATAATATTCTTATAGGTGCCGTTTCTTTATCCTTTGGTGACGTGTGAAC
Organism: Corylus avellana; assembly: GCF_965113065.1. Taxonomy (NCBI): domain Eukaryota; kingdom Viridiplantae; phylum Streptophyta; class Magnoliopsida; order Fagales; family Betulaceae; genus Corylus; species Corylus avellana. The sequence continues at coordinate 332,949 of NC_142491.1, read as the reverse complement.
AGTGCAAAACGGTACCTTTTATAAAAGGTGCCGTTTCGCACTATTAAAACAACACTATCCCATTTTCTAGTTTTTGCACTTTTTGCCATTTTCAAATAGTCACAATTTGAATGTCACTAAGCAATTAATGATGTTTTTTGGCACAAAAATGCCATTATATGGCAGTCACAAAACCAAAGAATTTTTGTTGATATTTTCTCATAATATTATCCCTTAATATTCTCTTAATATAGTTCATAAGGGACCTGCTATTCCTCTAACTCTTATCCTGACTCTTTCAAATTCACCATTGAATCTGTGGAACCCACACAATTCAATGGTAGATTTGAAAAAAATTATGAATGGAGGTAGACGGATGATGGATTATGGATAGGAGAAGGAAAAATAGCATTTATCTTTTCATACTTAGAATGATTATGTATTTTTCAAATACATTTATTTTTTGCATTATCTAGTATAATTATTTTCCTAAATAAACGGCAATACTTTCTACAAAATGACGAAGATTCCTAGGCTACAATTCAATTATAAATGGGAAAATAGAATTGATCAGTGGAAGTCGTAAAACCCTAGCTATGATTCCTATCACCAGTACTCCAATGGAAACGAACAAGGCCAAAGATGATGAGCTCATCATCCCCTCTCCTTTCAAACCCTTTTGCAAGTGGCGTAAAGAAGAAGGATGTAACGTTCTTGAGGTTCATCTTCAAGGTATTATCTAATTTTAGTTTTCCGGATTAACATGTGATTACTCAAGGGCTTGTTGGAATGATTTTCTTTTAGTCTATTTCGCTCCGCGTTTTCAAAAAAATTGGGATTTTACCAAACGGGTGTTTTCAAATCGTTTTCATTAAGTTGCAAATCTAATCGGACCATAAGTTGTACAACACTAGTCATTCTAATTCAAGAGTAACAAAGCCTTTTTTATATATTAATTTAGTCTTTAATCTTAGGATATTTTTCATCTATTATTTGGCTCTCTATTTAAATATATTTCAAATTCATTCTTTGGCCCATGTCGATAAAAATCTCTTGATCCGTCTCTGCTTCTTTGATAAAGCGTTTTAAAGAGTACTTTTTTTTTTTTTTAATGATTTTTCTTGTGTGATTATTTTGTGTTGGAAAAATCTCTTGTTCCGTCTCTGCTTCTTTGATAAAGCGTTTTAAAGAGTACTTCTTGTTTTTTTTTTTTTTAATGATTTTTCTTGTGTGATTATTTTGTGTTGGAAAATATTTGTATTTTTTTGGTAGAAAGTCAAAAAGTGTTGCCATACGAGAGTAGTGGCCATATATATATATATATGCATTGTAAAAACGATCAATAATAAAGTGAATAAAAAAGTTTCCTTTTGCCATTTTGTAGGGTACAAAAGTGAAGAAGTTACCGTTGATCGAACTTATGAGTGAAAATCTTTGCATAAGGGGAGAAAGCACTAGTCTAATCAGTAGCTGCTTTCACAAAGAAATTAAATTTCCAAGAGATTGTACAATATATGAAATTAGTTCAAAGTTTGATGGCGGAATTCTTTATATAACAATGCCCACAGAAGACCCTTGGTCGAGTGTTGGAGAGAGGATTAAGGGAAGGTTAAGTATAAGAGATATGTTGCCATTAGCGGGGCTTATGACTCTAGCGATGGTTCTAATTATTATATATATAACGTTTATGGCAATATTAAGCGGACCGAAAATAGAAGCATCACAACAAATCACCACGCAGATGGGCCAAGCGGCGACACTTGATATGCCAATGAAAGACTCAGCAAGCATCGTGAAAGCTATGGTGCAGGCAAATGTATGACAAACCTTACTAATTTACTTGCATTGTAGGCCAATTTAATCCATTTGATTCAGAAAAATCTCTTAGATTTTCGGCGTTGTATGTTTTGTAGGTCAGAGGACAAAATGCTCCGGACTCCAACTCCCCGGTCGGCCAACCAACTAGTCAGCCAAGTGATGGTAAGTTGCTTGGTGTAGCGTGCACTAGTAAAAAAAATGCAGTTTTATGTCGTTTTCATAGAACGACATTATTTATACCATTGAAGGGAAAAGTAAAAAATATTTACCTTTTGGTAAAAACAGAGTCAATTGTGTGGTTGTTTGACATCAAAACTTGATTGCACCTTATAATTTTATTATCACATGTAGAATTAGGGCAGTAAATTAATCGAATTGTTCGTGAATATATAGTTTTGAGTATTGATTTTTCTTTTTTTTTTTTAAAAAAAAAAAAATTAAAATACTTGTGGGGTTGTAGATTTGTATTGAACTAATTGTATCAGGTTAATTTAGAGAAAAGTTGAGAATGAATTGCAGTTTCGGGTTTGCATTTCATTTCTATTTGATTTTTTTTTTAAGATCGATATGATATAAAAATTATAAAATATATTTTGATTGGGCAGGTGAGATTCCAAATGGGATGAAGATGATGAATTTGAGGATGAGGATGATGGGTAAGACCGTAAGAGTGACTGCTTGAAGGGCTAACTAGACATATTTTGGCTGCATGCATGATTTAATGGACCAGATTTATGTTATGTTTTATTTATCTGTTTAATTGTGTTTTTTAGATAATAATTATGTTTTCATATTTTTTGGAGTACTACATTATGTAGCTTATATTGACAATTAATATTTATGAGCCTTCAAATCGCCTCCTTTCACATGGAAGGTGAGGCACTGGTTTGGTTCCAGGACTTAGATGAAACAGGTCAGTTCCCTACTTGGGATATTTTTCTTCAAGCTCTGCTCACTCGATTTGGTCCAACCTATGATGATCCCATGGAGTCCTTGGTCAAGCTTCGACAGACCTCTACGGTGGCAGAATATACAGCCCATTTTGAGTCTCTCTCTAATCACCTCCGTGGACTCTCCGATGCATATAAACTGAGTTGCTATCTCAGTAGTCTTAAAGATGAGGTTCATCTTCCCTTGAGGATGTTGGCACCTTGCACTCTAGTAGCAACCTTTGGCTTGGCTAAGTTGCAAGAGGAGTATCTGTCCAGCTCCCGCAGAACCTTTAAACCTCAAGGTTCTTCCTTTTCCTATAGTCGGCAACAATGGGGACCGCCTGGAGCTTCTTCCAGCCAACATGGGGGGTCTCAGATGTCTCAATACTCCTCTACATCTAAAGCTTCAACTCTGGTACCTGTTCAGAAAATTTCACTAGCTCAAATGCACGAACGAAGAGAGAAAGGCTTATGTTACAACTGCGAAGAAAAGTGGAGTCCCACTCACAAATGTAAGGCCCCTAAACTCTATCTTTTGCATGGAACTGAAGTATCTGCTGATGACAAGACCGAGGAAATTTTCTATGATACCTCTGATAAGGTAGAACCTTTGTCAGAACCTATTATTCCTGAGATGTTAGAACCTAAAATTTCGTTAAATGCTATATCTGGCTCCTTGAACCCTAATACTATGCGAGTAGTGGGGGTCATTAAAAATCAAAGGGTAATGATTTTAATCGATTTGGGTAGCACTCATAATTTTATCGATACATCTGTGTTCAACAAGGTCTCTTTGGGTTTAATTCTACCACACAATCTCCAAGTGAGGGTAGCGAATAGGGCAACAATCTTAAGTGAGGGTATGTGTAAATCTGTTTCTCTCAGGGTGCAAGGTCATTCCATTACTACAGATTTTTACCTTATTCCATTGGGTGGTTGTGACGTTGTGTTGGGAGTGGAATGGTTAAGAACCCTAGGACCTATATTGTGGGATTTCTCTCGCATGACAATGCAATTTGGTCATGGTCCTAACCTCACATTGTTCAAGGGTTTACACCCTATGGGTTTAACTATGGAAGATGGCCACCAATTTCTAAGGTCCTCTAATTCTGAGAATATGGGGTTCTTCTTACAACTTTTGACTCAAGTAGTGGGCTCTAACATTCCAGATTGCCCTCTTCAGATCAGGGAATTATTGGAAGGGTTTACGAAGGTTTTTGAGGAACCTAAGGAGTTACCACCACCTAGAAGTCAGGACCATCAAATCCAACTTAAGGGGACACAACCTATTAGTGTAAGACCCTATAGGTACCCTTACTTCTAGAAGTCAGAAATTGAAAAGATTGTGAAAGAACTCTTGTAGACAGGGGTTATTTGACCTAGCCAAAGTCCTTTTTCCTCCCCGATCTTGTTGGTTCGTAAGGCGGATGGAAGTTGGCGTATGTGTGTCGACTACAGGGCTTTAAATCAGGACACCATCAAGGATAAATATCCTATTCCCGTCATCGATGAGCTGCTGGATGAGCTCTTTGGAGCTCAAATTTTTTCTAAGTTGGATTTGCGATCCGGGTATCACCAAATACGAGTCCGACCGGAGGATGTGCCTAAAACAGCATTTCGGACTCATGAAGGGCACTATGAGTTTCTTGTCATGCCCTTCAGTCTCACCAATGCACCCTCAACATTCCAAAGTTTAATGAATGACCTATTCAAGCCTTTCCTACGGAAATTTGTCTTGGTTTTCTTCGATGACATATTGGTCTATAGTAAGTCATTGGAAGAGCACCTAACACACTTGGAAACAGTTTTGGGTGTGATACAAACTAACAATCAGTTTGCTAAGGCTTCTAAATGCAGGTTTGGCGTCTTGGAGATTGACTACTTGGGTCATTTGATACCTAGCCAAGGTGTACGGGCTGACCCATCTAAGCTTAACTCTATGCTACAATGGCCACTTCCTCATTCCATCAAGTCCCTACGAGGATTTTTGGGATTGACGGGCTACTAACTAAAGTTCATTCGGGGTTATGGGGTGATAGCTGCCCCCCTCACAGATCTCCTTAAGAAGAATTCTTTTTCCTGGACCCCCTCGGCTACTGCAGCATTTAACAAACTCAAGGAGGCTGTCACAAGTCCTCCTGTATTGCAACTCCCGGATTTCACTCAAACCTTCACTATTGAGTGCGACGCATGTGGTACAGGCCTAGGGGCAGTTTTGATATAGGGTGGGCATCCTATAGCTTTCTTTAGTAAGGCTTTGAGGCAGGCTTTGTATCTTTCCACATACGAAAAAGAGTTCCTTTCACTGATCTCGGCTATCCAAAAGTGGCGTCCTTACTTACTCGGACAGTCCTTCAAGGTGAAGACCGACCAACAAGCACTCAAATTTCTCTTGGAGCAGAAAATAGGTACACCTTCCCAACAGAAGTGGATTTCTAAACTCTTAGGGTATGACTTTGTGATAGAGTATAAGAAGGGGAAAGAGAACTTGGTGGCTAATGCCTTATCAAGGAGGTTTGAAGAGCCAAACAAAAAGGGGGAATTATCCATTTCCCTCATCTCCTTTCCAACTCCATCTTGGGTTGATGAATTGAAGGAATCCTATTCACAAGATCATGAGACAAAGGCCTTACTCATTGCCTTACAACAAGGCCACTCTGTGCCTAAAGGTTACTCCTTACAACAAGGGCTGATTTTGAGGAAGGGGAGGTTGTGGATTGTTAAAGGTTCTCCATTCCAACTACAACTCCTCGACTATATTCACTCTAATCCCACGGCTAGCCTTTCTGGTTACCACAAAACTGTTCAAAGAGCCAAGATGGATTTTTATTGGAAGGGTATGCGGAAGGACATCAAGAAGGTAGTCAAGGAATGTGAGGTATGCCAAGTCAACAAACATGAGACAATTCATCATGCTGGGCTACTACAGCCACTCCCCATTCCATCTAGAGCTTGGTCAGATATCTCGATGGATTTCATAGAGGGGTTGCCGCCCTCTTATGGGTGTAATGTAATCCTAGTAGTGGTGGATAGGTTTACAAAATATGGCCATTTTCTATCTCTCTCTCACCTCTATACAGCTTCTAAGGTGGCCCATATTTTTTTGACTCACATCTTCAAGCTACACGGCATGTCTAAGACAATTGTTTCTGACCGAGACCCTACATTTACTAGTACTTTTTGGAGAGAGCTCTTTCATCTTCAGGGTATATCCCTTGCTTTTAGTTCTGCTTATCACCCACAGTCTGATGGGCAAACCGAAGCACTAAATAAATGCTTAGAGACATATCTAAGGTGCTATGCAGAAGCCAAACCTAAGGAATGGAACACATGGCTTCCTATGGCGGAATGGTGGTACAATACCAATCACCATTCCTCTACCGGATTGACCCCATTTGAGGATGTCTATGGGTATCCTCCACCCTCCCTATTATCTTATGTTCTTGGCACCTTAGCAAACATGGCAGTAGACACTCAACTCAAAGATCGCAACACTGTCATTACTATTCTGAAGGAACATTTGCAGCAAGCCCAAAACCGTATGAAGACCTAAGCGGATAAGAAGAGAACAGAGAGAGAATTCCAGGAACAGGATTGGGTTTACCTTAGATTGCAGCCTTATCGACATAAATCAATTGCTATGCGAAAAAATCTGAAGCTATCTCCTTGATTTTTTGGCCCATTCCAAATTCTGAAAAGGATTGGTTATGTCGCATATAAACTGAATTTACCCCCTAATGCATGCATCCATCCCATCTTCCATGTTTCATGTCTTAAGAAAAAATTGGGCAAACACTCCACACTACTACTAACACTGCCTCCTGTTGACATACATGGAGAACTCAAGCCAGAGCTTGAACTAATCCTGGATTGGCGTTTGATAAAAAAGAAGGGCAGGGCTGTTACCGAAGTTTTGATTCACTAGAAGGATGCTCCGTCTGAGGATGACACTTGGGAGAACCTCTGGAATTTACAAAATCAATACCCGCACCTTGTGGGCAAGGTGCTTTGAAGGGGGGGAGACTTGTTACGGGTGCTGTTGGTGGAGCTAGGTCATGTTGGTGAGTCACTCAGTGGCAAGACACGTGTGAAGAGGAAGGGGAAGACTCTAGAAGATTGCTCTGCACAGCTGGCATCCCTTATCATTTAAATGCTTTATTTTATTTACCTTGTCATTTTACCTTGTATTTACGCTTTGTGTTCACTTTGCTGTGTTTGTAATATTCCCTCAAGCTATCGTTTGTTAGCTTGTGTGAATAGGTGGAATTCTGTTAGAATCCTTTCTAACAGAATGCTGGATATAAGGGCTAGGCTAGAGGGGTAGAAGGGTAGATTTGAGAATATTTGTATTACCTGAGTCTATGGAGAGTAGCTCTCTCGAAGCAGCTTATCTTTAATATTATTGCACTCTGTGTTTTTTTTTTCTCCATTATCATCTTCAACCTTCCTTCATTTTGCCCCAATATCCCCTGTAAATCTGCACTGCCAGTAAACACCCCTTACATTGGTTGTTGAAGGATTTTTATTTCTCTATTTAAATGAATATGATTTTGATGTACACATCAATTAATGTTAAATTTAACCTTTTTTTAAACATAAAATAAAATACAAACTAAGTTTTTGGTGCTTGTACGTATAAAACTATGCACCGATAATAATAAGAAAAACTTGCAAGAGTGGAGGGGTAAAACTATGAAGGCATATCTTTGTCGGTTAGTTTTTGATTCTATAATTTGTAACATTTGGAGGAATAGAAATACATTGAGACATGGAAATAATCCTTGAACCAAAGAGAAGCATGTACAACATATATATATTAAGTGGTATAACTTAAAATGAATTTTATCATCCTAAATTTAGTGCGAATACCTCAAATTTGAATTTCTCTTTAATATCTCTTTTCTTCAATTTAAAAAACAAATTTTAAAAATAAATTTGCTTTTGAGTTTATGAACTTGTTTGTGTTTTATTTTATTTCCGTGTGAATTTATGAACTTGCTTGTGAGTTTATGAACTTGTTTGAATTTATGTATAAGACTACATTTGAAGTGATGATTTTGTTGTAATTTTATTTGTATATTATATGATGTGTAGATTTGTAGAAGGTGACCAACAAGATTTTGGCATATAGCAATTTTTAATGCTAAAATGGCCATGAAAAGGGGGGGGGGGGGGGGGGGGGGAAACGTTTAAGATGAGCAAAAAAAATGTTTAAAGTGAGCCAAAAACTGATCTAAAACCAGCCCAAAATCGGTCTTAAAAAAAAGTTAAAAAAAAGGCTCAAAAAAGCGGTTAGAAAAAAGCGGTTATCCCAAAGCGGTTAACCGCTACTCGGTTAGTAAAAATTACTAACTGCCTAGGCGGTTGCGGTTAGCGGTTAGCGGGTTTTGAAAACTAGATCCTTCTTATTAGGGATTGGATACCTAATTCATTCTAACACATCATTGAGGGGTTTGTAATTAATTACCAACCTAGGGGTTCTTCTCTCAAGTTCAACATTTTTCATAACATAAAAGGCAGCAGAAGACCAAGGGGACTTGCTTTTGTGAATGATTCCTTTAGCAAGGAAATCAACAGTTTCCTTTTGACAAAATTCCAAAGTCTAAGCATTCATTTGGATAGGTCTGACTTTAGTAGGAATTTTGTTTTCAGAAAAATCTTTAATATAAGGTAAAGAAACAATGTGTTTTTTCCTGTGCCAGAAAGCAATAGGAAGGTCATAACAAACGGTATCAATTATCAGAGTATTAAAAGCATTAATCTTTGATTGCAAATATATATATATATATATCTGTGTGTGTGTGAAAGATATGATGATAAATAATTTTTATTATTTTTATATAAACAAACTACATTTTTTTTTTAACAACTATTTTATAATATTAATATGACTGTTTTAATCAACTATTGGGTTAGTCATTGTTAAAAAAAAAATTGTATTCTACCAATTTTGCAAGAGTATCATCAAATTACTATTTATGACACCTACCCCTCGAAGTATTAATTTACAAAAGGGGCCTTCGATAGTTATTGGCATTAAAATGGACCCAAAAGAAAAAAATGGCATATGCGACATATTTTTCAAATATCAAAATTTTCTTAAATTACTGTTTGCAAAGACACTTCAAACTCCCGATTTGTGACACTTGGTTTGCTGCATCAAATTGTCATTTTGTTGTAATTTGGCCCCTCTTATCAATGATGGTGTCAAAATATACCAAAAATGGCTTAAATTATCTTGATTTTGGAAGAAAATGTAACAATTTAAAAAATAAAAAAAATAAAATTGAACGAAAATAAGGGTTTGAGAGGTTGCTGACCACTAAGTAGTGGATCGTAACCTCAAAAGCTTGTACAGCGGCGATCATCAGTTTTGGGATGACCGAACCACCTCATGATAAACCAATTTCAAGAGTCTTTTTATGATGGCCTAATTAAGGGGATGTTCATTCACCCCTAAAAACAAGGGAGAAAGATCATCTCCATTTTTCACTTGAAGTGGAGATGGTTCATTTAGTGTGCTTAAGAGGGCAATATTGTCCATTTAATTTTTGAACAAATTTTTTTAGACAATTATGCTCTTCTAAATGCACTTAATGGAGAGGATCCGTTTCCCAAAATAAGAGATTATCGCTTCACAGTCCACAGGCTTAGGCCTTGGGCTGCCCGCTACTTTGAAAGTTTTAACAATTGGTAGAGGGCTCCTCCATTCTATATTTATGTTTTGGGCCCAAAAAAAGATGTAGATAGGACCTTGGCCCTTAGAAGAAAGTCCAAACAAGCCCAAAAGTTGGAATACATCTCAGAATTTGAAGCAGCCAAAAACTCTTATAATATGGCAGCTCATCTTTTGGCAAAAACGGCTCTTCAAGTCTTTAATGGATAGCTCAATCGGCTATAAACCACATCTCATAAAGTGGAGGTTACTAGTTCAAATCTCCCTCTCCCTCTCCCTCTCCCTTCCCTTGTGTGAACATGTCAAAAAAAAAAAAAAAAAGCTCTTCAAAGCTCATCTTTTGAAAAAACGACTCTACAACAAGTTAGAGAAGAAATTTGAATGAAAGATTGTCATTCACTCATTTGTTTCTCAATGATATTGTAATTTTTGAGCGTTGTAGTATTTGATTTGGTATTATTGAAAGTCTAATACTCACATTTTCATAAATAAATAAATAAATAATTGTTTTGAGGTCAAGACACCTAATAAAGGGTTGTTTTTTTTAAAAAAAAATTACTCATTTATCAATTATAAATGGCATTCCCTTATTTATTATTAAACATAATAACTTTAATATTATTCTTCTGAGTTTTTATTATGGAGAATATTATGCACCCTGTTGTTTTAATTATGCTTATACGAATGCCAATACAAGAAATGGCACTAAATTCTGTAATTTAACAAGTGATTGATTTAAAAATTGAAATATCTTTTGAAAAACAATTACTCTTTGTTTTAATCTTCAAACTTGATACATTTTTCATTCATGTCTGACCCATCGATAAAAATTTATGGTTCCGTCGTCCATCTCCAACTTACTAAAAGGGTTAGCTTTCTTGTGGCAGCACCTCTCTCTTCCAGTCTCCCTCTTAGCTCTCTCTCTCCCTCTATCGCAGCTTTGCAGGCACCATCAGGCAGCAGCTCCCCCCCCCCCCCCCCCAGTGCCACTCTCTCTCCCTCTCGGCTCTCTCTCTCTCTCTCATCTTTGCCAATGGCATTGGTAATTTGATATATTATTAATTTATTATTAATATTAAATTATTTTTTCCATTTTTTATCAAGGGTTTTTTAACGGGTCGTGTCTACCCGATATGACTTGGTAATTTTTAACGGGTTAAACGGGTCGTGTCGGCTGTCGGGTTACCCGGATATTTTTCGTGTTATAATCGTATTAGACCCGCTAAACCGTTTAGCTAAACAGGTCGTGTTCATGTCTATGGTAATCGGGTCGTGGGTCTTAACGGGTCGTTATTGGGTCTACCCGAGTACCCGTTTTGCTGGCCCTAATTATGTGTTATTTGTGGGCTAACTAAGCTTAATAACAAAATGAACTAAAATAACAAACTAAGTGCAGTTATATATATTATTATATACGAACTAGAAATTCAAAGAAAAAGATGGCTGTGAGTTACATTCTTGGAATAGTAGGTAATCATCCTCCGCATATATTTCTTGGAGGGCATTCATGCATGTTAATTAGGGTTCTAACTTGATCTTCCAAAATACCTTCGTTGCAGGAAGCATCATATCAGTTTTACTATTCATTTCCCCACTGTAAGTATTCCATCAATCGATCTTTAGATTTCTTGTTTTGGGATGAAATGAGAAATTCAGACATTTTTGCAGACAAACATTTTGGACAATTGATCATCAAGATCAATCACAAAAGTTCGACAGCCTTCTTTACATTTTTATGCTACTTAATACAGCACTGTGGATTTACTATGGAGTTGAAAAGACTGCTGTGCTTGTGGTGACTGTTAATGTCATTGGTGCCACTCTGGCTTTTGTTTATGTCGTATTATCCCTTGTATATGCACCTCGAGGGACAAGGGTATATGTTAATTACTCATCATCATTGTAATGTGTACATCATACTCATCATCATCACCATATGCAATTTGCTTTTCAGGCAAAGACAGCCATATTTGCTGCGGTTTTTGATGTTGGGGTTCTGGCAACGGCAATGGCTATCACTCGCTTTATGTTGCACGGAGATACACGGATCAAAGTCCTAGGAGTCTTGGGTGCATTCCTAACCATAATCATGTATGGTTCTCCCATGGCAGCCATGGTAAGTAATTTTGTCTTGCTCCATGTTCTTGATCATCTGATATATATATATATATAGAGAGAGAGAGTTCTAGTTGTTAAATTATTGATGAATTTTAATTTTATATATATATAATTGCAACGTGTAGATCAACAGCAGTGAGCACGTGCCTTTCCTTCCCCCCTTCTTCACGTTCTTGAATGGAGGGATTTGGACTATTTATGCCATCCTTGCGAAGGATTTGTTCATGGGGGTAAGTAACTCATTTTCATCTTCATGGTCGGCATCTTTAATTGTATTTAATTTTCTGATTATATACAGTATAAATTAAATGATTTAATTACAACATGATATTAAACAAAAGGTTTTAAATTTGAACTTTGTTAAGCCAATACAAGAATTGATGGGTGAGTAATTGCAGATACCAAATGGGGTTGGGACTGTTTCGGGAGTAGTACAACTGGTTCTATATGCAAAACGCAAGAACTCCAACTCCTCCCAGATAACATCCGAACATTTGGAGGATCAATCGCAACGCCAGCCTCTTCTCTCCTCCCCCAACGACTTGGAGCATGCTCCAAGTACGGATCAATTGCAACAGCAGCCCTGTCTCTCCTCCTCCAATGACTTGGAGCATGCTGCAAGTACGGATCAATCGCAACACCAACCCCGTCTCCCCTCCTCCCAGATAATATCTGAAGACTTGGGAGATCAATCGCAACACTAGCTAGCGGCTGCTCCCCTCTTAAAGTACTCCTTTCAGGATAGAGATCTAGAACTTGCTATTTCATTGATTCATTTGTTTGTATACCATGTATAAAAGATTGTTAAAAAAAAAAAAAAAATTAGCTGCTGAGTAGATTCTATAAAAAATGCTTTTACTAGAGAAATGTAATACGAAAGAAAGTGTTTTTCTCATGTGTAAACAATTTGCTACAACAAAGACCCATCTGCCATAAATGTATGATTTATGGTCTGTCCTTTGACACGAGGAACCAGATATAAATTGCAGAGCTGATATCGGGAACATGATGGTTTTCGCCTTAAAATTAAGAAGAAGAAGAAGAAGAAGAAGAAGAAGAAATGAGACTCATATTCACTAATCAGAATTCCTAAAGCTCCGATCTTAACTAAAAGACTGTACGCCCATGTTCAGTTTCTTTCATTTAGCACTCCACTATCAAAGAGTAGCGTTCAAAAATCCATCTGAATATCCTACTGACAGATATAACATCTGCAAAAAATTGAAGGCACTATTCCCACTAATAGTCACAGAATCATAATCCACCCTAAAGTTTATTTCATCTATAAATTCCATACTTCAAAGTAACATTCAAAATTCAACAAAGTGAAACCCCGTTTTCATTATGCTACCACCCAACAAAGTATCCCCGTCATCCTAGGCATCCTTTCTATTCAAAATACCCATCACTCATCCTAATCACCCCCAACGAAGCGTTATTCAAACCAAAAAAGAAAAAAACACATACGCACAAACTGAAAAGTCAAAATTACGAATAATAAAAATTTGTTATCTCGTACGTTATGTGGGGGTCATTGATGTACCTTTGAGTATAGCAGTGAGCTCCTGCTCCTCCCTCTGGAGCCTCATAGGCATAGCCTCCTCAGCCCTCTCCTTCTCAGCGTCATCACCCCCCAGAAGTAGTACTGTAACTACTCTCAACCCCCGGTTTCACCGACCTCCCTTACAACCTCCTCCTTGAAACCGAACAAGTCGTCCTTGTCCTCCTCCTCCACCAAGCTCCAGGGCTTGTACCCCTCCGCTGTGGCCCCACTCCTCATCGCCACGCGTCTTTCCCTCGCTTGCTCTCAGCCAAGACTCGTCCTTCTCGGCGGACGGAGAGGTCCCGGCAAGGTCTCCGGATTCCTGGGTGAAGAATTGGTCGAATTTTCCAGGGAGTCGATGCGGATTGGTCAAATTTACCACTGCTGTTGTTGTCGCGGGAAAAGAATTTGGGGAGGGGAGGGAAATAAGTGTTTGGGGGGAAATGGATGTGATTTGGAGGAGAGTCGGGTCAGGCGACGGAAATGTGAGGATTTGGGGAGGAGACGGGGGGAGAGCATTGTAAATGACAGAAGCAGATCGAGGAGAGCCGGATGACAGGGTTTGGGGGAGGATTGGATTTTCGGTAGGGTTTTAGAATTGGGAACAAAGATCCGGCCCGGTTCAACTCAGGCGGGTACAGGATCGTATATTATGTTATATATATATATATATATATGCATTTTCGTGGTACGTAGATCATAGATTATAATATGCATTTGTATGTCTAGAGACTAGACATATTTCAGTTGTCCAAGGTAGTTCCTCCCATATTGTATATAAAAGAAATATGCCCATAACTAGGGATGTTTATGCCCTTAACTAGGGATGTTTGCACAATAAACGTCCTATTCCAAATTTTGCGACCCTCTATATTTTGAAGTTGTTGAAGGAAATTGTTCTAGGTGTTGCATTTTAAAAGGTAACGCTTTTTTGGGTAAAAAAACGTCCCCATTAAGGCATCACTATTTGGACCTATTTTGTAGTGACGTTGAGAATTTGTCAATGCTTAAGCCGACAAATATATATTTTATTAATATTTATTGCCCTACAAGGTGCAGGTAAATATTAGTGGTCGTAACCAACTTAGTTTGTATTTTATTATTATTATTTTTTAAAATGTTCACATTTAACATTAATTGATGTCATTCATTGATTCAACAACACACTATTAAATAGAGAAATAAAAATCCTTCAACAACCTTCATAAATATTAATTGTTAATATAAGCTGCATAATGTAGTACTTCAAAAAATATAAAAACATAATTATTGTCTAAAAAACACAATTAAACCACAAAATTGACTCCATTTTTACCAAAAGGTAAATATTTTTTTACTTTTCCCCGGTATGTCAAGGTATAAATAATAACATTCTATGAAAACGACATAAAATTGCATTTTTTTTTACTAGTGCACGCTACACCAAGCAACTTACCATCACTTGGGTGACTAGTTGGTTGTTTGGCCGGAGAGTTGGAGTCCGGAGCACTTTGTCCTCCGACCTGCAAAACATACAATGCCGAAAATCTAAGAGATTTTTCTGAATCAAATGGATTAAATTGGCCAACAATGTAAGTAAATTAGTAAGGTTTGTCATACATTTGCCTGCACCATAGCTTTCACGATGCTTGCTGAGTCCTCCATCGGCGTATCAAGTGTCGCCGCTTGGCCCATCCGCGTGATGATTTGTTGCGACGGTTCTATTTTCATCATAGATAAAATCACTATAGTAATTAAAGCCAAGGATAGAATCACACCCCACACAAGTGACACAACTACCAATTCCCTTCTTTTAACTAAGGTGTCCTCAATCCTCTTTCCAGCACTGGACCAAGGATCTTCATTAGGAATTGTTATATAAAGAATTCCGCCATCAAACTTTGAACGAATTTCATGCAATGTACAATATTTTGGAATTTTAATTTCTTTGTGAAAGCGGCTATTGATTAGAATAGTGCTTTCTCCGCTTATGTGAAGATTTAAACTCACACGTTCAACAGTAACTTCTTCACTTTTGAACCCTGCAAAACGGCAAAATGAAATTTTTTATTCACTTTATTATCGATCGATTTTACAATGCATATATTTTATATATGGCCACTAATCTCGTTTGAAAACGCTTTTTGACTTTCTAATAAAAAACGCAAAAGCATTAACAAACAATATTTTCAAACACAAAATAGTCACACAAGAAAAATCATAAAAAAGCAAAAAGTGATCTTTAAAATGTGTTACCAAACAAGCAGAGATGAAAAAATAAATTTTTATCGACATGGGTCAAAGCATGAATTTGAAATATATTTGAATAGATAGCCAAATAATTGATGAGAAATATATTAAGATTAAAGACTAAATTAATATATAAAAAATAAAATTAGTATTCATTCAATGTTAAGAAAATATAAACAAAATAAAAAATAATTATTTTTTAATATAGTTCAATTTTCAAAGTGTATTAAAACAGATCATCACACACAGTCACACAACATAAATGTAAAGAGCATTAAAACTAAATATTTTTGGACTATTTTTTATGGTTCACGACCAAACTTTGGACTGCTTTTTTAATGGGAATGGGGCCAAAGTAAAATATAAGCATATTTAATAATAATAAAAAAAAAAAAAAAAAAAAAAAAAAAAAAATTCAAAACTAGGGCCACCCTGTAAGTTCATCTCTGCAAACAAGGCATTGTCACTCTTGAATTAGAAGGACCAGTGTTGTACAACTTACGGTCCGATTGGATTTACAATTTAACGAAATCGTTTGGTGAAATCGCAGTTTTTTTTTAACAAAGAAAAAAAAACGGAGTGAAACATACTAAAAGAAAATCATCCCAACAAGCCCTTGAGTAATCACATGTTAATCCAGAAAACTAAAATTAGATAATACCTTGAAGATGAACCTCAAGAACGTTACTTCTTTCTTCTTTACGCCACTTGCAAATGGGTTCGAAAGGAGATGGGATGATGAGCTCATCATCTTCGGCCTTGTTTGTTTCCATTAGAGTACTGGTGATAGGAATCATAGCTAGGGTTTTACCACTTCGATCCACTGAATTCTATTTTCCAATTTATAATTGAATTGTCGATTTCTACCTCATTTTGTGGAGAGTATTGCCGTTTATTTAGGAAACTAATTATCTTAGATAATGCCTAAAATAAATGTATTTGAAAATATAAAATCTTTCTAATTATGAAAGATAAAGGAGGAATTTCACTTTAGACCGTTGAACTACTTTGCGTTTTAAAAATACTCCCCAAAGTTCGAAAACTCTCAATTTGAACCCCTCAACTTTTAATTGCAATCAATTTTAATATTTTGTTAGTTTTTAAACGTTAAAAGTGATACAATAACCAGTATACCCCTGACTTTTTTATAAAATTATATATTTTCCCTTAATTTCAAATTATTATTATTATTATTTTTTTTTAAAAAAAAAAAAAAAAATTATCAAAAAATAAATAAAAATTCACAAGGTGACCCACGGTTGGGCCACCTTGTGACCCTTTTTTTTTTCATTTTTTTTCTTCATATTTTTCAATTTGTTTTTTTTTTTTTTTTTTTTTAAAAAAAAAAAATGAAGGGTAATTTTGTCTTTTTAGGGGTTTTAAAGGCAAAAATTGACAGAGGGAGATAAATTGCAGCAAATTGAAAGACCAAGGGGTAAAATTGAGAGTTTTTAAAATTTATGGATGTCTTCTCAAAACGCGCAGTAGATCACAGGAATCCTTTGTGAAGTTTCCGCAAAGATAAATTTTATTTTTGCTTCTCATATCCATCTTCCGTCCAACTTCCTTCATATATATATATATATATATATATATATATATATATATATATATATTTCAAATCTACCATTTAATCATGTGGGTCCTACATATCTAATAGTAAATTTAAAAAATAGTTAAACAAGAGTTCGAGGAATAGCAAATCTCTTATGAACAATATTAAGCGAATATTAAGGGTTGAGGAGTACTACACATCCAAAATTTGTTTTTCAAAAATTGATTCCCAAATGATGTGTCACCATTTCATGAGATTTATTATTTTGGGAAGCGTGTCAGAAACTCATGAGATGGTGACACGTCATTTGGAAAACAAATTTAAAATATGTAGCATTATCCTTAAGGGATACTATTATGAGAAAATATCATACGAATATTATGAGCATATTTTGGGAGACCAATTCCTTCATCTCTCATCTATCTTTCATCAATCTCATTTTCAAATTCGCTATGGAATATATGTGAGTCCTACAGATTTAGTAGTGAAGTGAATTTGAAATATATATATATATATATATATATATATATATATATATATATATAAAGACGAACTAGAGATAAATAACATATAGATAAATATGACCCTTTGGTCAAGTGCCAAGACACAAGCATATATATAGCTTATTTGTTTCTCTTAAGGTTGATTTCTTGTTACTTTTGTCATATGCCCTTAGCACGTGAAAATGGGAGAAAATACGTTCTACAGATAACCGTTACGATGGAGCCTTGATTTCTTCTTTTTCATTATATATTTTTAACAAAATGCAGCTGCAATTATCTATCCAAGAGTTTACAATCTATCCGTTGGAACGAAATCTTTTTTGAAGCAAGATCATAGCCAATGTTAATATGTTATAGTTCTCTGTGCCCAACCCCAGGTCAACCCCCTGCAAACTGAAAGACCACCCAGGAAAGACTACTGTGTTTTGTTTCTAAGAAATTATTTTCGGAAACAATTTGCCAAAGACTTTTTTAATAAAAAATGGTTTTATGTTTGGGTTAAATTCCTTATTCACCTATGAGGTTTAACATCTATATTTTTTGACCTTTAAGATTTACTTTTTATCACAGGAGGTCCCTCTTGTTTGCCTAAAGACCGAGATGGTCCTTCCAACCATTTGCCGTTAGTAGACTTACAGAAATCTACTTCACTGACACTTAGACCAATTACATTTCGACACGTGTCCTAATTGCCAAATCATCATATATGACTGGATTTACATCATTGCCACGTAATAATTTTATTTTATATATTTTTCTTTTACAAGTACTAGATTAAAATACTGGGAAAATAGATTAAACGAACCCATTCCAGCTTCCATCGTTCTTCCACGCCAACCTAACAAAAACCCCAAACCCATTCGAACCCAACCCCAATCCTAACAGAAACCCCAAACCCCGCAAAACTATATAGATTAAAACTATATTTTCCAGTTATCGAGCCTGTTCCATATGTGAGGTCGAAAGCTCCTGTCATGGACACGTATAAATGTCATTGGGACGTGGCAGTGAAATCGGATGCTAGAAGGGTGGGAGTTGGTATCATAATCAGGGACTATATGGGGCTCGTATGTGCAACTTCTTGCCTATGCTTAGATCGTAGTCCACACCCTACAGTAGCAGAAAAAATGGGAGCCCGATGTGCAATGGAATTTGGTAGAGATCTGGGTTTCCAAAATATTATATTAGAAGGGGATTCAAAAACAGTGGTCCAAGCTATTGCTGGGAGAAATAGCTTTATTTCATGTGGCTATGTCATTCCATTTTTGTTTTTTTCTTAAATTTTCTACTAAATTATATATTATTTTTGATTCAGATTGATTATTTTTCTGTGGTAAATTTTACATTGAATTCAGGGAAATGATAGTGAGAGAGAGTTTCTTATCATTATTTTTGGTACGAGGTATGACTTTTTTTTTTTATTATTACATTGATCTTTATTGAGTAGTTTTTTTGTTTTTTTTTTCCTATGTGTCCTAAAAGTAGTTCATTTTACGAGATATATATATATATATATATATATATTCAAATTGATTATTTTTCTTTTGTAAATTTTACATTGAATTGAAGTAAATGATAGTGAAAAGAGGTATAAGGTATGAGGTATAAATTTTTAAATTATGTTGATGTTCATTGATTTTTTTTTCTTTTTCTTTTCTTCAGTTTGTCCTAAAAGTAGTTCTTTTTATGTTATATACGTGAAGGATAGTCGGAAAAAAAAAAGCCTTTATTTGATAATACTTTTTTCCTTATTTTATGTTCTACGTTTGAGTCACTTATATTTTTTTCAAATTTATATATTATTTTTATTCAAATTGATTACTTCTCTTTTGTAAATTTTATAATTAAAACATAGGAGTTTTATTTGTAATATATTTAATTGTCTTTATCCTGTAGTTATGTTATTCCATTTTTGTTTTTGTTCCTTATATATATATATTCTAATTTATACATTATTTTTATTCAAATTAATTACTTTTTTTTTTTTTGGTAAATTTTACTTTGAATTCAAGAAATGATAATGAGAAATAGTTCTCTATGTTATTTTTAGTTGATGATTTTTAGTTTGCGTTGTTGTTCATTGAGTAATTCATTTTTCTGTTTACATGCTTAATTAATGGATGACATTGGTTTTCAAGGTTTTTTTTGGAATCGAGAAACGTATACTGCAAAAAAAGACAATACTTTCAATTATATTAAAAATTTTATTTTTAGTTTTTTATCTTTATTTCATATGGTTATGTTCTTCCATTTTTGTTTTTCCCTTAAATTTTCTACTAAATTATATATTATTTTTATTCAAATTGATTATTTCTCTTTGGTAAATTTTACATTGAATTCAGGGAAATGATAGTGAGAGAGAGTTTTCTATCATTATTTTTGGTACGAGGTATAACTTTTTTTATATTTTTTATTTTATTACGTTGATGTTTATTGGGTAGTTTTTTTATTTTTATTTTTATTTATTTATTTATTATTATTATTATTTTTTTTTTTTTATGTGTCCTAAAAGTAGTTCATTTTACGTTATATATATTGTTATGTTATTTCATTCTTCAATTTTTTTTTCCTTATATTTTTTTTTCTAATTTATATATATTTTTATTCAAATTAATTATTTTTCTTTTGTAAATTTTACGTTGAATTGAAGGAATTGATAGTGAAAAAGAGGCATGAGGTATGAGGTATGAATTTTTAGATTATGTTGATGTTCATTGAGTTTTTTTTTTTTTTTTTTTTTCTTCTTCTTCTTCTTCAATTTGTCCTAAAAGTAGTTCATTTTATGTTATATATGTGAAGGATAGTTGAATTTCATTGGATCTAGGAAAAATATAGAGAAAGGGATATTTATTTCATGTTGTTCATTTTATATATATATATATATTTTCCTAGGTTTGTCCTAAAAGTAGTTCATATATGTGAAGGATAGTCTAAAAAAAAAAAAAAAAAAGGACAAAAACTTTATTTGATAATACTTTTTTTCCTATACCTCTGAATTTCATTAGATCTAAGAAAAATATAGAGAAAGAGATATTTCATGTTGTTTTATTTTTCATTTTTTCCTTATTTTCTGTTCTAATTTATATATTATTTTTCATTCAAATTTCTTATTTTTCTTTTGTAAATTTAATCGACTTTGTTGTTCATTATTATTATTATTATTTTGTGTTCCAATATTCCTTCCATGATTTTTTTATCTCTTTATTTATGAAAGAGATAGTATATGGTTCTTATGATAGTATATTTTTATGTGATTTATATATTCATGCAATCTTATGTGTAATTGTGTCACTATGTTCAGTAATATACTGTTGTATAACTTTCAATATATCTTTTTATTATTATTATTAGGGGAAAGTCTATATAACCCCATCAAACTACCACTCAATTGACAATATCTCCCCAAACTTTCAATTGTGACAATGTTCCCCCCAATGACGAAATTACCCTTAGTAAAATTTCAAAAAAAAAAACAAAAAAAAAAACTTAAACTTCTAGAAAAAACCTAAAACTAACAAAAAAAAAAAAATCCAAACGTTGGCCAATTTTTTTTTTTTTTCAATAAAAATTGAAAATTTTTGTTTTTTTTCTTTAAAATTTTTGTTTTTGTTTTATAATTTTATTTAAATAAAAATTTACGTTTAAAAAAAATAAAATTTTCGTTTAATAAAATGAATTTTTTTGTTTTTTTAAAACTAAATAAAAAAAATTGTTTTTTTTTAAATAAAAATTTCCGTTTTTTTAAAAAAAAAAATTAAAATTTTTTGTTTAAAAAAAATTGTTTTTCTAGAAAATATTATTTTTAAATTAAAATTTTTCGTTTTTTTTTTAAATCAATTTTTTTTTTGAATTTATAAGGGTATTTTTGTTTTATTGAGAAATTTATAGTGGCATTTTTATCTTATTACTAGTCTTGGGGGAGGACATTGACGATGTTTTGATAGTTTGAAGGGAACATTGTCACAATTGAAAGATTGGAAGGACATTATTAATTGGGTGGTAGTTTGAGGGGATATGTGGACTTTACTCTTATTTTTATTATTATTATTGAAATAGGCGTGATAGATTTTTTTTACACAACTTTTTTGACCTATGATAAAAAATACAATGGAGATGTGTTTTAAGTTTTAAAATTAAATTATAATGAATAATTTCGCGCATTGCACGGGTTTTGAGCTAGTTTTAATAACATGTGAGATGCACATGAGTTTTTAATAACCTAGTCTAAACAATAAAAAGAAATAAAATGAAAATATAGTTTTAAATTGAAAATGGTAAATATGTTTAGCCCCCTTTTTTTCATGAATGAATAATAAATTAACCAAAAAGAAGATCGAACAGCATAATAAGGGTAGCAAGCCAAGGGCCGCCTAAAAAATGAGAGAACTAGCCCTACAACATTACGTATAAAAAGATTACCAATGGTGCAATGCCATTACACACAACAAAACAAAAGTCCAACTGATTTTTTTTTTTTTTTAATTTTTTAATTTTTATATGTCCACGCAAGAGGGAGATGGAGATTCGAACCAATAATTTTTATATGATATTGCGCTACCACTTGGGGATCTCACTACAAAAAATTCAACATTCAATGACATTTGAATAGTGATGTTTTTAGAAAATGTCACTAAATTGAGATTTTTTTTTTAACTGTTCAAATGTCACTATTCATAAAATAGTGGTGTTTGAATAGTATTGCTAACGTTTGAACACCCACCCCAGATGTCCTTGGGGTGGCTCGAAAGGCCACTCCCAACATATTTTTAATATAACTATATATATTTATTATTATAAATATTATTTTGGTAATTTTATTCGAATAATTTTTTAAAGGGTAGTGATGTTTGAATAGCGCAAAACGGCATCTTTTAGAAGGTGTCGTACACTGTTCAAACGACACCTTCTAAAAGGTGCCGTTTTGCTGAAAATGGCACCAAATAGTGTCATTTTCATTGTTCAAACGACACTAGCCCCTTTTCTAGTCTCTGCACTTTTTTTCATTTTGAAAAAAAAAAAATACTATTTGAACATCACTAGACAAATAATGAAATTTTTTTGGGCCAAAAACGTCATTATTGTGAGTCATTAAACACCAAAATTTGTGTAGTATTGTTTTTTGTTTTTGAGATCTGTTTTCGAGAACAAAAACATAAAGGGTAAATAACATAACTTATTCACCCTTAGGGTTTACACATCTTTATTTTTTGATCCCTAGGGTTTACTTTTTGCCATAGGAGATCTCTCTAGTTTGCCTAAAAGCCGAGATGGTCCTTCCATCCATCTGCCGTTAGTAGACTTTATAGAAATTCACGTCACTAACACGAGGGCCAATTACATTTTTACACGTGTCCTAATTGCCAAATCATCAAATATGACTGAATTTACACCTTTGCCACGTAATAGTTTTTTATTTTTTTTATTTTTAGAAGTAATGGATTAAAATAATGGGAAAATAGATTAAACGGACCCCTTCCAGCTTCCATTGTTCTTCCACGCCAACCTAATAGAAACCCCAAACCCATTCGAACCCAACCCTAATCCTAACAGAAACCCCAAACCCATTCGAACCCTACCCCAATCTTCGGCCACGAAGCCTCCACACTCTCTGGCCATGAAGCTTCCCCAATCTCCGGCCACGATGCTTCCCCAATCTCTGTTCAAACCCTACGCTTGATACCCAAAACCCATTCAAACCCAACCCCAATCTTCGGTCACGAGCCTTCTTACCCAACCTCTAGCCACGAAACCTCCACACTCTCTGGCCACGAAGCCTCCACACTATCCAAACTCAAGCAACCACCATCACTATTGCCAGAATCTTCCTTCGGCTCGTTTGAATTTCATATCTGTCACTCAAGAGTTGTGATCAATTTGGTTTCTCAATTTTCAATTTGAAAGATTTAGTTTGCATTGTTGCCCTTAATATCCCAGCAAGTATAAGGAAACTAAAGCAAATCAGTTCTTATTGGAACGACATATGTTGTTACAATTTTATGCAGAAAACAACCCGGCTTTTTATGGGAAAATTTAATCAAACTGAGCAATTTTTAATAAAACTAATGCTCGTGACCGGAGAGTGTGGAGGCTTCGTGGCCGGAGGTTGAGGAAGAAGGCTTGTGGCCGGAGATTGGGGTTGGGTTAGAATAGGTTTGGGGTATCAAGATTAGGGTCTGAACGGAGATTGGGGGAGCATCATGGCTAGAGATTAGGGAAGTTTCGTGGCTGGAGAGTGTGGAGGCTCCGTGGCCGAAGATTGGGGTTGGGTTCGAATGGGTTCGGGGTTTTTGTTAGGTTGGCGTGGAAGAACAATGGAAGCTGGAAGGGGTCCGTTTAATCTATTACTTGTAAAAAAAATAAAATTATTACGTGGCAATGGTGTAAATCCAGTCATATTTGATGATTTGGCAATTAGGACACGTGTCGAAATGTAATTGGTCTAAGTGTCAGTGAAGTAGATTTCTGTAAGTCTACTAACGGCAAATGGTTGGAAGGACCATCTCGGTATTTATGCAAACAAGAGAGACCTTCTGTGATAAAGAGTAAATCTTAGAGGTCAAAAAATATAGATGTTAAACCCCATGGGTGAATAAGGAATTTAACCCAAACATAAAACCATTTTTTATTAAAAAAGTCTTTGGCAAATTGTTTCCGCAAAATAATTTCTGAAAAACAAAACACAGTAGTCTTTCCTGGGTGGCCTTTCAGTTTGCAGGGGGGTTGACCTGGGGTTGGACACTGTGAAGTGAGAACTATAACATATTAACATTGGCTATGATCTTGCTTCAAAAAAGATTTCGTTCCAACGGATAGATTGTAAACTCTTGGATAGATAATTGCAGCTGCATTTTGTTAAAAATATATAATGAAAAAGAAGAAATCAAGGCTCCATCGTAACGGTTATCTGTAGAACGTATTTTCTCCCATTTTCACGTGCTAAGGGCATATGACAAAAGTAACAAGAAATCAACCTTAAGAGAAACAAATAAGCTATATATATGCTTGTGTCTTGGCACTTGACCAAAGGGTCATATTTATCTATATGTTATTTATCTCTAGTTCGTCTTTATATATATATATATATATATATATATATATATATATTTCAAATTCACTTCACTACTAAATCTGTTGGACTCACATATATTCCATAGCGAATTTGAAAATGAGATTGATGAAAGATAGATGAGAGATGAAGGAATTGGTCTCCCAAAATATGCTCATAATATTCGTATGATATTTTCTCATAATAGTATCCCTTAAGGATAATGCTACATATTTTAAATTTGTTTTCCAAATGACGTGTCACCATCTCATGAGTTTCTGACACGCTTCCCAAAATAATAAATCTTATGAAATGGTGACACATCATTTGGGAATCAATTTTTGAAAAACAAATTTTGGATGTGTAGTACTCCTCAACCCTTAATATTCGCTTAATATTGTTCATAAGAGATTTGCTATTCCTCGAACTCTTGTTTAACTATTTTTTAAATTTACTATTAGATATGTAGGACCCACATGATTAAATGGTAGATTTGAAAATATATATATATATATATATATATATATATATATATATGAAGGAAGTTGGACGGAAGATGGATATGAGAAGCAAAAATAAAATTTATCTTTGCGGAAACTTCACAAAGGATTCCTGTGATCTACTGCGCGTTTTGAGAAGACATCCATAAATTTTAAAAACTCTCAATTTTACCCCTTGGTCTTTCAATTTGCTGCAATTTATCTCCCTCTGTCAATTTTTGCCTTTAAAACCCCTAAAAAGACAAAATTACCCTTCATTTTTTTTTAAAAAAAAAAAAAAAAAAAAAAACAAATTGAAAAATATGAAGAAAAAAAATGAAAAAAAAAAGGGTCACAAGGTGGCCCAACCGTGGGTCACCTTGTGAATTTTTATTTATTTTTTGATAATTTTTTTTTTTTTTTTAAAAAAAAAAAAATAATAATAATAATTTGAAATTAAGGGAAAATATATAATTTTATAAAAAAGTCAGGGGTATACTGGTTATTGTATCACTTTTAACGTTTAAAAACTAACAAAATATTAAAATTGATTGCAATTAAAAGTTGAGGGGTTCAAATTGAGAGTTTTCGAACTTTGGGGAGTATTTTTAAAACGCAAAGTAGTTCAACGGTCTAAAGTGAAATTCCTCCTTTATCTTTCATAATTAGAAAGATTTTATATTTTCAAATACATTTATTTTAGGCATTATCTAAGATAATTAGTTTCCTAAATAAACGGCAATACTCTCCACAAAATGAGGTAGAAATCGACAATTCAATTATAAATTGGAAAATAGAATTCAGTGGATCGAAGTGGTAAAACCCTAGCTATGATTCCTATCACCAGTACTCTAATGGAAACAAACAAGGCCGAAGATGATGAGCTCATCATCCCATCTCCTTTCGAACCCATTTGCAAGTGGCGTAAAGAAGAAAGAAGTAACGTTCTTGAGGTTCATCTTCAAGGTATTATCTAATTTTAGTTTTCTGGATTAACATGTGATTACTCAAGGGCTTGTTGGGATGATTTTCTTTTAGTATGTTTCACTCCGTTTTTTTTTCTTTGTTAAAAAAAAACTGCGATTTCACCAAACGATTTCGTTAAATTGTAAATCCAATCGGACCGTAAGTTGTACAACACTGGTCCTTCTAATTCAAGAGTGACAATGCCTTGTTTGCAGAGATGAACTTACAGGGTGGCCCTAGTTTTGAATTTTTTTTTTTTTTTTTTTTTTTTTTTTTTTATTATTATTAAATATGCTTATATTTTACTTTGGCCCCATTCCCATTAAAAAAGCAGTCCAAAGTTTGGTCGTGAACCATAAAAAATAGTCCAAAAATATTTAGTTTTAATGCTCTTTACATTTATGTTGTGTGACTGTGTGTGATGATCTGTTTTAATACACTTTGAAAATTGAACTATATTAAAAAATAATTATTTTTTATTTTGTTTATATTTTCTTAACATTGAATGAATACTAATTTTATTTTTTATATATTAATTTAGTCTTTAATCTTAATATATTTCTCATCAATTATTTGGCTATCTATTCAAATATATTTCAAATTCATGCTTTGACCCATGTCGATAAAAATTTATTTTTTCATCTCTGCTTGTTTGGTAACACATTTTAAAGATCACTTTTTGCTTTTTTATGATTTTTCTTGTGTGACTATTTTGTGTTTGAAAATATTGTTTGTTAATGCTTTTGCGTTTTTTATTAGAAAGTCAAAAAGCGTTTTCAAACGAGATTAGTGGCCATATATAAAATATATGCATTGTAAAATCGATCGATAATAAAGTGAATAAAAAATTTCATTTTGCCGTTTTGCAGGGTTCAAAAGTGAAGAAGTTACTGTTGAACGTGTGAGTTTAAATCTTCACATAAGCGGAGAAAGCACTATTCTAATCAATAGCCGCTTTCACAAAGAAATTAAAATTCCAAAATATTGTACATTGCATGAAATTCGTTCAAAGTTTGATGGCGGAATTCTTTATATAACAATTCCTAATGAAGATCCTTGGTCCAGTGCTGGAAAGAGGATTGAGGACACCTTAGTTAAAAGAAGGGAATTGGTAGTTGTGTCACTTGTGTGGGGTGTGATTCTATCCTTGGCTTTAATTACTATAGTGATTTTATCTATGATGAAAATAGAACCGTCGCAACAAATCATCACGCGGATGGGCCAAGCGGCGACACTTGATACGCCGATGGAGGACTCAGCAAGCATCGTGAAAGCTATGGTGCAGGCAAATGTATGACAAACCTTACTAATTTACTTACATTGTTGGCCAATTTAATCCATTTGATTCAGAAAAATCTCTTAGATTTTCGGCATTGTATGTTTTGCAGGTCGGAGGACAAAGTGCTCCGGACTCCAACTCTCCGGCCAAACAACCAACTAGTCACCCAAGTGATGGTAAGTTGCTTGGTGTAGCGTGCACTAGTAAAAAAAAATGCAATTTTATGTCGTTTTCATAGAATGTTATTATTTATACCTTGACATACCGGGGAAAAGTAAAAAAATATTTACCTTTTGGTAAAAATGGAGTCAATTTTGTGGTTTAATTGTGTTTTTTAGACAATAATTATGTTTTTATATTTTTTGAAGTACTACATTATGCAGCTTATATTAACAATTAATATTTATGAAGGTTGTTGAAGGATTTTTATTTCTCTATTTAATAGTGTGTTGTTGAATCAATGAATGACATCAATTAATGTTAAATGTGAACATTTTAAAAAATAATAATAATAAAATACAAACTAAGTTGGTTACGACCACTAATATTTACCTGCACCTTGTAGGGCAATAAATATTAATAAAATATATATTTGTCGGCTTAAGCATTGACAAATTCTCAACGTCACTACAAAATAGGTCCAAATAGTGATGCCTTAATGGGGACGTTTTTTTACCCAAAAAAGCGTTACCTTTTAAAATGCAACACCTAGAACAATTTCCTTCAACAACTTCAAAATATAGAGGGTCGCAAAATTTGGAATAGGACGTTTATTGTGCAAACATCCCTAGTTAAGGGCATAAACATCCCTAGTTATGGGCATATTTCTTTTATATACAATATGGGAGGAACTACCTTGGACAACTGAAATATGTCTAGTCTCTAGACATACAAATGCATATTATAATCTATGATCTACGTACCACGAAAATGCATATATATATATATATATATAACATAATATACGATCCTGTACCCGCCTGAGTTGAACCGGGCCGGATCTTTGTTCCCAATTCTAAAACCCTACCGAAAATCCAATCCTCCCCCAAACCCTGTCATCCGGCTCTCCTCGATCTGCTTCTGTCATTTACAATGCTCTCCCCCCGTCTCCTCCCCAAATCCTCACATTTCCGTCGCCTGACCCGACTCTCCTCCAAATCACATCCATTTCCCCCCAAACACTTATTTCCCTCCCCTCCCCAAATTCTTTTCCCGCGACAACAACAGCAGTGGTAAATTTGACCAATCCGCATCGACTCCCTGGAAAATTCGACCAATTCTTCACCCAGGAATCCGGAGACCTTGCCGGGACCTCTCCGTCCGCCGAGAAGGACGAGTCTTGGCTGAGAGCAAGCGAGGGAAAGACGCGTGGCGATGAGGAGTGGGGCCACAGCGGAGGGGTACAAGCCCTGGAGCTTGGTGGAGGAGGAGGACAAGGACGACTTGTTCGGTTTCAAGGAGGAGGTTGTAAGGGAGGTCGGTGAAACCGGGGGTTGAGAGTAGTTACAGTACTACTTCTGGGGGGTGATGACGCTGAGAAGGAGAGGGCTGAGGAGGCTATGCCTATGAGGCTCCAGAGGGAGGAGCAGGAGCTCACTGCTATACTCAAAGGTACATCAATGACCCCCACATAACGTACGAGATAACAAATTTTTATTATTCGTAATTTTGACTTTTCAGTTTGTGCGTATGTGTTTTTTTCTTTTTTGGTTTGAATAACGCTTCGTTGGGGGTGATTAGGATGAGTGATGGGTATTTTGAATAGAAAGGATGCCTAGGATGACGGGGATACTTTGTTGGGTGGTAGCATAATGAAAACGGGGTTTCACTTTGTTGAATTTTGAATGTTACTTTGAAGTATGGAATTTATAGATGAAATAAACTTTAGGGTGGATTATGATTCTGTGACTATTAGTGGGAATAGTGCCTTCAATTTTTTGCAGATGTTATATCTGTCAGTAGGATATTCAGATGGATTTTTGAACGCTACTCTTTGATAGTGGAGTGCTAAATGAAAGAAACTGAACATGGGCGTACAGTCTTTTAGTTAAGATCGGAGCTTTAGGAATTCTGATTAGTGAATATGAGTCTCATTTCTTCTTCTTCTTCTTCTTCTTCTTCTTCTTAATTTTAAGGCGAAAACCATCATGTTCCCGATATCAGCTCTGCAATTTATATCTGGTTCCTCGTGTCAAAGGACAGACCATAAATCATACATTTATGGCAGATGGGTCTTTGTTGTAGCAAATTGTTTACACATGAGAAAAACACTTTCTTTCGTATTACATTTCTCTAGTAAAAGCATTTTTTATAGAATCTACTCAGCAGCTAATTTTTTTTTTTTTTTTAACAATCTTTTATACATGGTATACAAACAAATGAATCAATGAAATAGCAAGTTCTAGATCTCTATCCTGAAAGGAGTACTTTAAGAGGGGAGCAGCCGCTAGCTAGTGTTGCGATTGATCTCCCAAGTCTTCAGATATTATCTGGGAGGAGGGGAGACGGGGTTGGTGTTGCGATTGATCCGTACTTGCAGCATGCTCCAAGTCATTGGAGGAGGAGAGACAGGGCTGCTGTTGCAATTGATCCGTACTTGGAGCATGCTCCAAGTCGTTGGGGGAGGAGAGAAGAGGCTGGCGTTGCGATTGATCCTCCAAATGTTCGGATGTTATCTGGGAGGAGTTGGAGTTCTTGCGTTTTGCATATAGAACCAGTTGTACTACTCCCGAAACAGTCCCAACCCCATTTGGTATCTGCAATTACTCACCCATCAATTCTTGTATTGGCTTAACAAAGTTCAAATTTAAAACCTTTTGTTTAATATCATGTTGTAATTAAATCATTTAATTTATACTGTATATAATCAGAAAATTAAATACAATTAAAGATGCCGACCATGAAGATGAAAATGAGTTACTTACCCCCATGAACAAATCCTTCGCAAGGATGGCATAAATAGTCCAAATCCCTCCATTCAAGAACGTGAAGAAGGGGGGAAGGAAAGGCACGTGCTCACTGCTGTTGATCTACACGTTGCAATTATATATATATAAAATTAAAATTCATCAATAATTTAACAACTAGAACTCTCTCTCTCTATATATATATATATATCAGATGATCAAGAACATGGAGCAAGACAAAATTACTTACCATGGCTGCCATGGGAGAACCATACATGATTATGGTTAGGAATGCACCCAAGACTCCTAGGACTTTGATCCGTGTATCTCCGTGCAACATAAAGCGAGTGATAGCCATTGCCGTTGCCAGAACCCCAACATCAAAAACCGCAGCAAATATGGCTGTCTTTGCCTGAAAAGCAAATTGCATATGGTGATGATGATGAGTATGATGTACACATTACAATGATGATGAGTAATTAACATATACCCTTGTCCCTCGAGGTGCATATACAAGGGATAATACGACATAAACAAAAGCCAGAGTGGCACCAATGACATTAACAGTCACCACAAGCACAGCAGTCTTTTCAACTCCATAGTAAATCCACAGTGCTGTATTAAGTAGCATAAAAATGTAAAGAAGGCTGTCGAACTTTTGTGATTGATCTTGATGATCAATTGTCCAAAATGTTTGTCTGCAAAAATGTCTGAATTTCTCATTTCATCCCAAAACAAGAAATCTAAAGATCGATTGATGGAATACTTACAGTGGGGAAATGAATAGTAAAACTGATATGATGCTTCCTGCAACGAAGGTATTTTGGAAGATCAAGTTAGAACCCTAATTAACATGCATGAATGCCCTCCAAGAAATATATGCGGAGGATGATTACCTACTATTCCAAGAATGTAACTCACAGCCATCTTTTTCTTTGAATTTCTAGTTCGTATATAATAATATATATAACTGCACTTAGTTTGTTATTTTAGTTCATTTTGTTATTAAGCTTAGTTAGCCCACAAATAACACATAATTAGGGCCAGCAAAACGGGTACTCGGGTAGACCCAATAACGACCCGTTAAGACCCACGACCCGATTACCATAGACATGAACACGACCTGTTTAGCTAAACGGTTTAGCGGGTCTAATACGATTATAACACGAAAAATATCCGGGTAACCCGACAGCCGACACGACCCGTTTAACCCGTTAAAAATTACCAAGTCATATCGGGTAGACACGACCCGTTAAAAAACCCTTGATAAAAAATGGAAAAAATAATTTAATATTAATAATAAATTAATAATATATCAAATTACCAATGCCATTGGCAAAGATGAGAGAGAGAGAGAGAGCCGAGAGGGAGAGAGAGTGGCACTGGGGGGGGGGGGGGGGGGGAGCTGCTGCCTGATGGTGCCTGCAAAGCTGCGATAGAGGGAGAGAGAGAGCTAAGAGGGAGACTGGAAGAGAGAGGTGCTGCCACAAGAAAGCTAACCCTTTTAGTAAGTTGGAGATGGACGACGGAACCATAAATTTTTATCGATGGGTCAGACATGAATGAAAAATGTATCAAGTTTGAAGATTAAAACAAAGAGTAATTGTTTTTCAAAAGATATTTCAATTTTTAAATCAATCACTTGTTAAATTACAGAATTTAGTGCCATTTCTTGTATTGGCATTCGTATAAGCATAATTAAAACAACAGGGTGCATAATATTCTCCATAATAAAAACTCAGAAGAATAATATTAAAGTTATTATGTTTAATAATAAATAAGGGAATGCCATTTATAATTGATAAATGAGTAATTTTTTTTAAAAAAAAACAACCCTTTATTAGGTGTCTTGACCTCAAAACAATTATTTATTTATTTATTTATGAAAATGTGAGTATTAGACTTTCAATAATACCAAATCAAATACTACAACGCTCAAAAATTACAATATCATTGAGAAACAAATGAGTGAATGACAATCTTTCATTCAAATTTCTTCTCTAACTTGTTGTAGAGTCGTTTTTTCAAAAGATGAGCTTTGAAGAGCTTTTTTTTTTTTTTTTTGACATGTTCACACAAGGGAAGGGAGAGGGAGAGGGAGAGGGAGATTTGAACTAGTAACCTCCACTTTATGAGATGTGGTTTATAGCCGATTGAGCTATCCATTAAAGACTTGAAGAGCCGTTTTTGCCAAAAGATGAGCTGCCATATTATAAGAGTTTTTGGCTGCTTCAAATTCTGAGATGTATTCCAACTTTTGGGCTTGTTTGGACTTTCTTCTAAGGGCCAAGGTCCTATCTACATCTTTTTTTGGGCCCAAAACATAAATATAGAATGGAGGAGCCCTCTACCAATTGTTAAAACTTTCAAAGTAGCGGGCAGCCCAAGGCCTAAGCCTGTGGACTGTGAAGCGATAATCTCTTATTTTGGGAAACGGATCCTCTCCATTAAGTGCATTTAGAAGAGCATAATTGTCTAAAAAAATTTGTTCAAAAATTAAATGGACAATATTGCCCTCTTAAGCACACTAAATGAACCATCTCCACTTCAAGTGAAAAATGGAGATGATCTTTCTCCCTTGTTTTTAGGGGTGAATGAACATCCCCTTAATTAGGCCATCATAAAAAGACTCTTGAAATTGGTTTATCATGAGGTGGTTCGGTCATCCCAAAACTGATGATCGCCGCTGTACAAGCTTTTGAGGTTACGATCCACTACTTAGTGGTCAGCAACCTCTCAAACCCTTATTTTCGTTCAATTTTATTTTTTTTATTTTTTAAATTGTTACATTTTCTTCCAAAATCAAGATAATTTAAGCCATTTTTGGTATATTTTGACACCATCATTGATAAGAGGGGCCAAATTACAACAAAATGACAATTTGATGCAGCAAACCAAGTGTCACAAATCGGGAGTTTGAAGTGTCTTTGCAAACAGTAATTTAAGAAAATTTTGATATTTGAAAAATATGTCGCATATGCCATTTTTTTCTTTTGGGTCCATTTTAATGCCAATAACTATCGAAGGCCCCTTTTGTAAATTAATACTTCGAGGGGTAGGTGTCATAAATAGTAATTTGATGATACTCTTGCAAAATTGGTAGAATACAATTTTTTTTTTAACAATGACTAACCCAATAGTTGATTAAAACAGTCATATTAATATTATAAAATAGTTGTTAAAAAAAAAATGTAGTTTGTTTATATAAAAATAATAAAAATTATTTATCATCATATCTTTCACACACACACAGATATATATATATATATATTTGCAATCAAAGATTAATGCTTTTAATACTCTGATAATTGATACCGTTTGTTATGACCTTCCTATTGCTTTCTGGCACAGGAAAAAACACATTGTTTCTTTACCTTATATTAAAGATTTTTCTGAAAACAAAATTCCTACTAAAGTCAGACCTATCCAAATGAATGCTTAGACTTTGGAATTTTGTCAAAAGGAAACTGTTGATTTCCTTGCTAAAGGAATCATTCACAAAAGCAAGTCCCCTTGGTCTTCTGCTGCCTTTTATGTTATGAAAAATGTTGAACTTGAGAGAAGAACCCCTAGGTTGGTAATTAATTACAAACCCCTCAATGATGTGTTAGAATGAATTAGGTATCCAATCCCTAATAAGAAGGATCTAGTTTTCAAAACCCGCTAACCGCTAACCGCAACCGCCTAGGCAGTTAGTAATTTTTACTAACCGAGTAGCGGTTAACCGCTTTGGGATAACCGCTTTTTTCTAACCGCTTTTTTGAGCCTTTTTTTTAGCTTTTTTTTAAGACCGATTTTGGGCTGGTTTTAGATCAGTTTTTGGCTCACTTTAAACATTTTTTTTGCTCATCTTAAACGTTTCCCCCCCCCCCCCCCCTTTTCATGGCCATTTTAGCATTAAAAATTGCTATATGCCAAAATCTTGTTGGTCACCTTCTACAAATCTACACATCATATAATATACAAATAAAATTACAACAAAATCATCACTTCAAATGTAGTCTTATACATAAATTCAAACAAGTTCATAAACTCACAAGCAAGTTCATAAATTCACACGGAAATAAAATAAAACACAAACAAGTTCATAAACTCAAAAGCAAATTTATTTTTAAAATTTGTTTTTTAAATTGAAGAAAAGAGATATTAAAGAGAAATTCAAATTTGAGGTATTCGCACTAAATTTAGGATGATAAAATTCATTTTAAGTTATACCACTTAATATATATATGTTGTACATGCTTCTCTTTGGTTCAAGGATTATTTCCATGTCTCAATGTATTTCTATTCCTCCAAATGTTACAAATTATAGAATCAAAAACTAACCGACAAAGATATGCCTTCATAGTTTTACCCCTCCACTCTTGCAAGTTTTTCTTATTATTATCGGTGCATAGTTTTATACGTACAAGCACCAAAAACTTAGTTTGTATTTTATTTTATGTTTAAAAAAAGGTTAAATTTAACATTAATTGATGTGTACATCAAAATCATATTCATTTAAATAGAGAAATAAAAATCCTTCAACAACCAATGTAAGGGGTGTTTACTGGCAGTGCAGATTTACAGGGGATATTGGGGCAAAATGAAGGAAGGTTGAAGATGATAATGGAGAAAAAAAAAACACAGAGTGCAATAATATTAAAGATAAGCTGCTTCGAGAGAGCTACTCTCCATAGACTCAGGTAATACAAATATTCTCAAATCTACCCTTCTACCCCTCTAGCCTAGCCCTTATATCCAGCATTCTGTTAGAAAGGATTCTAACAGAATTCCACCTATTCACACAAGCTAACAAACGATAGCTTGAGGGAATATTACAAACACAGCAAAGTGAACACAAAGCGTAAATACAAGGTAAAATGACAAGGTAAATAAAATAAAGCATTTAAATGATAAGGGATGCCAGCTGTGCAGAGCAATCTTCTAGAGTCTTCCCCTTCCTCTTCACACGTGTCTTGCCACTGAGTGACTCACCAACATGACCTAGCTCCACCAACAGCACCCGTAACAAGTCTCCCCCCCTTCAAAGCACCTTGCCCACAAGGTGCGGGTATTGATTTTGTAAATTCCAGAGGTTCTCCCAAGTGTCATCCTCAGACGGAGCATCCTTCTAGTGAATCAAAACTTCGGTAACAGCCCTGCCCTTCTTTTTTATCAAACGCCAATCCAGGATTAGTTCAAGCTCTGGCTTGAGTTCTCCATGTATGTCAACAGGAGGCAGTGTTAGTAGTAGTGTGGAGTGTTTGCCCAATTTTTTCTTAAGACATGAAACATGGAAGATGGGATGGATGCATGCATTAGGGGGTAAATTCAGTTTATATGCGACATAACCAATCCTTTTCAGAATTTGGAATGGGCCAAAAAATCAAGGAGATAGCTTCAGATTTTTTCGCATAGCAATTGATTTATGTCGATAAGGCTGCAATCTAAGGTAAACCCAATCCTGTTCCTGGAATTCTCTCTCTGTTCTCTTCTTATCCGCTTAGGTCTTCATACGGTTTTGGGCTTGCTGCAAATGTTCCTTCAGAATAGTAATGACAGTGTTGCGATCTTTGAGTTGAGTGTCTACTGCCATGTTTGCTAAGGTGCCAAGAACATAAGATAATAGGGAGGGTGGAGGATACCCATAGACATCCTCAAATGGGGTCAATCCGGTAGAGGAATGGTGATTGGTATTGTACCACCATTCCGCCATAGGAAGCCATGTGTTCCATTCCTTAGGTTTGGCTTCTGCATAGCACCTTAGATATGTCTCTAAGCATTTATTTAGTGCTTCGGTTTGCCCATCAGACTGTGGGTGATAAGCAGAACTAAAAGCAAGGGATATACCCTGAAGATGAAAGAGCTCTCTCCAAAAAGTACTAGTAAATGTAGGGTCTCGGTCAGAAACAATTGTCTTAGGCATGCCGTGTAGCTTGAAGATGTGAGTCAAAAAAATATGGGCCACCTTAGAAGCTGTATAGAGGTGAGAGAGAGATAGAAAATGGCCATATTTTGTAAACCTATCCACCACTACTAGGATTACATTACACCCATAAGAGGGCGGCAACCCCTCTATGAAATCCATCGAGATATCTGACCAAGCTCTAGATGGAATGGGGAGTGGCTGTAGTAGCCCAGCATGATGAATTGTCTCATGTTTGTTGACTTGGCATACCTCACATTCCTTGACTACCTTCTTGATGTCCTTCCGCATACCCTTCCAATAAAAATCCATCTTGGCTCTTTGAACAGTTTTGTGGTAACCAGAAAGGCTAGCCGTGGGATTAGAGTGAATATAGTCGAGGAGTTGTAGTTGGAATGGAGAACCTTTAACAATCCACAACCTCCCCTTCCTCAAAATCAGCCCTTGTTGTAAGGAGTAACCTTTAGGCACAGAGTGGCCTTGTTGTAAGGCAATGAGTAAGGCCTTTGTCTCATGATCTTGTGAATAGGATTCCTTCAATTCATCAACCCAAGATGGAGTTGGAAAGGAGATGAGGGAAATGGATAATTCCCCCTTTTTGTTTGGCTCTTCAAACCTCCTTGATAAGGCATTAGCCACCAAGTTCTCTTTCCCCTTCTTATACTCTATCACAAAGTCATACCCTAAGAGTTTAGAAATCCACTTCTGTTGGGAAGGTGTACCTATTTTCTGCTCCAAGAGAAATTTGAGTGCTTGTTGGTCGGTCTTCACCTTGAAGGACTGTCCGAGTAAGTAAGGACGCCACTTTTGGATAGCCGAGATCAGTGAAAGGAACTCTTTTTCGTATGTGGAAAGATACAAAGCCTGCCTCAAAGCCTTACTAAAGAAAGCTATAGGATGCCCACCCTATATCAAAACTGCCCCTAGGCCTGTACCACATGTGTCGCACTCAATAGTGAAGGTTTGAGTGAAATCCGGGAGTTGCAATACAGGAGGACTTGTGACAGCCTCCTTGAGTTTGTTAAATGCTGCAGTAGCCGAGGGGGTCCAGGAAAAAGAATTCTTCTTAAGGAGATCTGTGAGGGGGGCAGCTATCACCCCATAACCCCGAATGAACTTTAGTTAGTAGCTCGTCAATCCCAAAAATCCTCGTAGGGACTTGATGGAATGAGGAAGTGGCCATTGTAGCATAGAGTTAAGCTTAGATGGGTCAGCCCGTACACCTTGGCTAGGTATCAAATGACCCAAGTAGTCAATCTCCAAGACGCCAAACCTGCATTTAGAAGCCTTAGCAAACTG
The DNA here is from genome assembly GCF_965113065.1 of Corylus avellana. Classification (NCBI taxonomy): domain Eukaryota; kingdom Viridiplantae; phylum Streptophyta; class Magnoliopsida; order Fagales; family Betulaceae; genus Corylus; species Corylus avellana. Next base: position 295,714 of record NC_142491.1, on the reverse strand, counting down.
ATTGTTAGTTTGTATCACACCCAAAACTGTTTCCAAGTGTGTTAGGTGCTCTTCCAATGACTTACTATAGACCAATATGTCATCGAAGAAAACCAAGACAAATTTCCGTAGGAAAGGCTTGAATAGGTCATTCATTAAACTTTGGAATGTTGAGGGTGCATTGGTGAGACCGAAGGGCATGACAAGAAACTCATAGTGCCCTTCATGAGTCCGAAATGCTGTTTTAGGCACATCCTCCGGTCGGACTCGTATTTGGTGATACCCGGATCGCAAATCCAACTTAGAAAAAATTTGAGCTCCAAAGAGCTCATCCAGCAGCTCATCGATGACGGGAATAGGATATTTATCCTTGATGGTGTCCTGATTTAAAGCCCTGTAGTCGACACACATACGCCAACTTCCATCCGCCTTACGAACCAACAAGATTGGGGAGGAAAAAGGACTTTGGCTAGGTCGAATAACCCCTGTCTACAAGAGTTCTTTCACAATCTTTTCAATTTCTGACTTCTAGAAGTAAGGGTACCTATAGGGTCTTACACTAATAGGTTGTGTCCCCTTAAGTTGGATTTGATGGTCCTGACTTCTAGGTGGTGGTAACTCCTTAGGTTCCTCAAAAACCTTCGTAAACCCTTCCAATAATTCCCTGATCTGAAGAGGGCAATCTGGAATGTTAGAGCCCACTACTTGAGTCAAAAGTTGTAAGAAGAACCCCATATTCTCAGAATTAGAGGACCTTAGAAATTGGTGGCCATCTTCCATAGTTAAACCCATAGGGTGTAAACCCTTGAATAATGTGAGGTTAGGACCATGACCAAATTGCATTGTCATGCGAGAGAAATCCCACAATATAGGTCCTAGGGTTCTTAACCATTCCACTCCCAACACAACGTCACAACCACCCAATGGAATAAGGTAAAAATCTGTAGTAATGGAATGACCTTGCACCCTGAGAGAAACAGATTTACACATACCCTCACTTAAGATTGTTGCCCTATTCGCTACCCTCACTTGGAGATTGTGTGGTAGAATTAAACCCAAAGAGACCTTGTTGAACACAGATGTATTGATAAAATTATGAGTGCTACCCAAATCGATTAAAATCACTACCCTTTGATTTTTAATGACCCCCACTAGTCGCATAGTATTAGGGTTCAAGGAGCCAGATATAGCATTTAACGAAATTTTAGGTTCTAACATCTCAGGAATAATAGGTTCTGACAAAGGTTCTACCTTATCAGAGGTATCATAGAAAATTTCCTCGGTCTTGTCATCAGCAGATACTTCAGTTCCATGCAAAAGATAGAGTTTAGGGGCCTTACATTTGTGAGTGGGACTCCACTTTTCTTCGCAGTTGTAACATAAGCCTTTCTCTCTTCGTTCGCGCATTTGAGCTAGTGAAATTTTCTGAACAGGTACCAGAGTTGAAGCTTTAGATGTAGAGGAGTATTGAGACATCTGAGACCCCCCATGTTGGCTGGAAGAAGCTCCAGGCGGTCCCCATTGTTGCCGACTATAGGAAAAGGAAGAACCTTGAGGTTTAAAGGTTCTGCGGGAGCTGGACAGATACTCCTCTTGCAACTTAGCCAAGCCAAAGGTTGCTACTAGAGTGCGAGGTGCCAACATCCTCAAGGGAAGATGAACCTCATCTTTAAGACTACTGAGATAGCAACTCAGTTTATATGCATCGGAGAGTCCACGGAGGTGATTAGAGAGAGACTCAAACTGGGCTGTATATTCTGCCACCGTAGAGGTCTGTCGAAGCTTGACCAAGGACTCCATGGGATCATCATAGGTTGGACCAAATCGAGTGAGCAGAGCTTGAAGAAAAATATCCCAAGTAGGGAACTGACCTGTTTCATCTAAGTCCTGGAACCAAACCAGTGCCTCACCTTCCATGTGAAAGGAGGCGATTTGAAGGCTCATAAATATTAATTGTCAATATAAGCTACATAATGTAGTACTCCAAAAAATATGAAAACATAATTATTATCTAAAAAACACAATTAAACAGATAAATAAAACATAACATAAATCTGGTCCATTAAATCATGCATGCAGCCAAAATATGTCTAGTTAGCCCTTCAAGCAGTCACTCTTACGGTCTTACCCATCATCCTCATCCTCAAATTCATCATCTTCATCCCATTTGGAATCTCACCTGCCCAATCAAAATATATTTTATAATTTTTATATCATATCGATCTTAAAAAAAAAATCAAATAGAAATGAAATGCAAACCCGAAACTGCAATTCATTCTCAACTTTTCTCTAAATTAACCTGATACAATTAGTTCAATACAAATCTACAACCCCACAAGTATTTTAATTTTAATTTTTTTTAAAAAAAAAGAAAAATCAATACTCAAAACTATATATTCACGAACAATTCGATTAATTTACTGCCCTAATTCTACATGTGATAATAAAATTATAAGGTGCAATCAAGTTTTGATGTCAAACAACCACACAATTGACTCTGTTTTTACCAAAAGGTAAATATTTTTTACTTTTCCCTTCAATGGTATAAATAATGTCGTTCTATGAAAACGACATAAAACTGCATTTTTTTTACTAGTGCACGCTACACCAAGCAACTTACCATCACTTGGCTGACTAGTTGGTTGGCCGACCGGGGAGTTGGAGTCCGGAGCATTTTGTCCTCTGACCTACAAAACATACAACGCCGAAAATCTAAGAGATTTTTCTGAATCAAATGGATTAAATTGGCCTACAATGCAAGTAAATTAGTAAGGTTTGTCATACATTTGCCTGCACCATAGCTTTCATGATGCTTGCTGAGTCTTCCATCGGCATATCAAGTGTCGCCGCTTGGCCCATCTGCGTGGTGATTTGTTGTGATGCTTCTATTTTCGGCCAGATGTATATTACCATAAAGATTATATATATAATAATTAGAACCATCGCTAGAATCATAGGCACCGCTAATGGCAACTTTTCTCTTATACTTAACCTTCCCTTAATCCTCTCTCCAGCACTCGACCAAGGATCATTAGTAGGCATTGTTATATAAAGAATTCCGCCATCAAACTTTGAACGAATTTCATATATTGTACAATCTCTTGGAATTTTAATTTCTTTGTGAAAGCGGCTATTGATTAGACTAGTGCTTTCTCCCCTTATGCAAAGATTTTCACTCATAAGTTCAACGGTAACTTCTTCACTTTTGAACCCTACAAAATGGCAAAAAGAAACTTTTTTATTCACTTTATTATTGATCGTTTTTATGAGGCCACTACTCTCGAACACAAAAAAAAACACAAATATTTTCGAACACAAAATAATGACACAAGAAAAATCATAAAAAAAAGAAAAAAGTACTCTTTAAAACACATTATCAAAGAAGCAGAGACGGAATAAGATATTTTTATGACATGAGCCAAAGCATGAATTTGAAATATATTTAAATAGAGAGCCAAATAATAGATGAGAAATATATTAAGATTAAAGGATAAATTAATATATAAAAAATAAAATCAGTATTCATTCAATGTTAAGAAAATATAAACAAAATAAAAAATAAAAATAAAAAATTAATATAATTCAATTTTCAGTTTAATCCCTAAATGTAAAGTGTATTAGTCACACGACACGAATGTAAAGAGCATTAAAACTCGAAATTTTTGAACTATTTTTTATGGTCCACGACCAAACTTGGGGCCAAGCTAAGGTAGTATTTTGGCTCAAATTCACATTTTAAAGCATATTTAATAAAAAAAAAATTTCAAAACTGGGGATGGCCATATCGCCCAACCGCCTGCATGTAAGTCCATGGCTGCAAACAAGGCATTGTCACTCTTGAATTAGAAGAACCAGTGTTATACAACTTATGGTCAGATTAGATTTGCAATTTAAAGAGAACGATTTGAAAACGCCCATTTGGTAAAATCGCAGTTTTTTTTAAAACGCAGAGCGAAATAGACTAAAAGAAAATCATCCCAACAAGCCCTTGAGTAATCACATGTTAATCCGGAAAACTAAAATTAGATAATACCTTGAAGATGAACCTCAAGAACGTTACATCCTTCTTCTTTACGCCACTTGCAAAAGGGTTTGAAAGGAGAGGGGGCGATGAGCTCATCATCTTTGGCCTTGTTCGTTTCCATTGGAGTACTGGTGATAGGAATCATAGCTAGAGTTTTATAATTGAATTGTAGCCTAGGTATCTACGTCATTTTGTAGAAAGTATTGCCGTTTATTTAGGAAAATAATTATCTTAGATAATGCATAAAATAAATGTATTTGAAAAATACATAATCATTCTGAGTATGAAAAGATAAATGCTATTTTTACTTCTCCTATCCATCTTCTGTCTAACTTCATTCATATTTTTTTTCAAATCGATCTACCATTGAATTGTGTGGGTTCCATAGATCCAATGGTAAATTTGAAAGAGACAGGATAAGAGTTAGAGGAATAGCAGGTCCCTTATGAACTATATAAGAGAATATTAAGGGATAATATTATGAGAAAATATCAACAAAAATTCTTTGGTTTTGTGACCGCCATATAATGGCGTTTTTGTGCCCAAAAAATGTCATTAAATGGTTAGTGACATTCAAATAGTGACTTTTTTTAAATGGCAAAAAGTGCAGAGACTAAAAAATGGGATAATGTCGTTTAATTAACAGTGCGAAATGGTACCTTTTATAAAAAGTACAATTTTACACTGTTCACACGTCAGCAAAGGATAAAGAAACGGCACCTATAGGAATATTGTGAGCATATTTTGGAAGAGACCAATTCCTCCATCTCTCATCCATCTTTCATCAATCTCTTATTCAAATTCACTATCGAATATATGTGAGTCATACAGATTTAGTAGTAAATTTGAAAAAATATATATATATATATATAAAGATAAATGAGTGATAAGTAACATATCGATAAATATGACCCTTTGGTCAAGTGCCAAGACACAAGCATATAGCTTTTCTTTTTCTTTTCTTTTTTTTTTTCTTTTTTTTTTTAAATTTTTTTAATTTTTAATTTTTAATTTTTTGTATAATTCTCCATAAGGATGATTTTTTGTTACTTTTGTCATATACCCTTAGCACTTGAAAATAGGAGAAAATACGTTCTAAAGATACCGTCGTTACGATATGGAGCCTTGATTTCTTCTTTTTCATGATATATTTTTAACAAAATGCAGCTGCAATTATCTCTCCAAGAGTTCACAATCTATCCGTTGGAAGGATATCTTTTTTGCAACAAGAATATCATAGCCAATGTTATATTTCTGCTGAGCCAATACTCCAATAATACTCAACTCCTGTCTCTCCCTCGGCATCACAGCCATACAAAATTGATTTGAAGTAATCTCCATGAACATGCTCTCTGTGTCCAACCCGAACTCAACCCCCCTGCAAAGTGAAAAACCACCCATGGAAACCCCACAAGATCACGCTCAATAACACCATTGTAGCAGGGGACCTTTAAGCCAGGCATTTCCACAGGTTGTAGCAACCCATCTGCCAATCTTTGCACTTCAGCTTTAAGTGGCTCGAACCCACCTCTGGCTAGGTAAGTTAATGTTGCACCAGAGTCTATTATGACTCCACCATTGCCTGATGCTGTTCTTCTGAATGTTTGGGGATCAATATCAAGTTGCTTGTCTCCCACGCTAATGCCATCTAGTGTTAAAAAGTAAAGGCCATTGAAAAATTCAACTGGGGTTGAAACGCCTTCTATTTTTGCCCCATCTCCCAAAATCAACTGATTGTGGGGATACAAAGGATCCCTGAGAATTTTAAACCCAATTGAGCCGGCAATGATGTTTTAGGGGAAACATCACAAAATTTTCACGCATTTTAAAATTACCCCACCCCCCAAAGTTTAAGAACTCTTAATTTATGGTATCAAATTTTTAATTTTAATTTTTTTTTGCAATGTCTCATCTCGGTTAGAATTTTTCGTTAAATCTTGTCAAAGTTTCCAAAATACTCTTTTTTTTTATATATATAAAAATTTGCAAAAATTCAAGCATGAGTATTTTTGCAAATTCTGTTAAATTGCATGAATCTTTGCAATTTTTTAGAATAAAAAAATGGCATTTTGAAAATTGACAAGATTTAACGAAAAATTCTAAAGGAAATATTACAAAAAATTGAAAAGTTTATTTTAGAGAATTATAACTCTCCAACTAAATTTTACCATGAGATTGATGACACTTGCAAATTTTTTGTGAATCTCAACAATATATAAATTTAAGTACATAATAAATTCCTTTATTTTTTTTTTTGAGCACATGTATATTAATTACTTATGAAAATAAATACACGATTTGATATCATACACTTATCATAGAGATCTACTACAACCTACATGTACATCTGAGGTCTATCTCTTTTATAAATTAATAATTACATTTGTGGACTCAAACGTACAAAAACATTTATCCTTATCAAATAAATAGGCATGACATTTAACAACTTAAGAAAATTTTAGGACGACTAACTACCAACGGTCCACCTGAAAAATAAGGGAAGAATATCAGGTGACGTCGGTTGGGTGAAAGACTGACGGGGAGCCATCTTTTTTTTTTTTTTGAAGAAAATTGAATAGAAAGAGAGAAATAGAGAATGTGTGTACCCCTTTTTTTTTCTTTTTTTTTTTTTTTTACCAACTTGCGGACTGCTGAGGAGGAACCTACACAACAAAAATCGCAGACGCACCCTAAAGAGCAACCGAACCATAGTTTAACTGCTTGTTCTACTAAAGTATCAATGATAATCAAGGTGATTTATAATAATCAGGCATAAAAATTCTCTATTACGAAGATTTGAACACACACCTTAATTCTTACTTAACCACTTACAAATTTTTTTAAGTTATTAAGCCACCACCCTTGATGGTAGAGAATGCGCGTACTTGATTATGAGGCAGTGTGACCATTTTATGTGAGAGATTCTTTGTCTAACATGACATCAATAAAACATGATTTTCTTTGTTGGTTTGCATTAATAGTCGTTTGAGAATTGATGAGGGCCTACAATTTTCTTGTAGACAAGATTCTAAGAGCTAATAATTATCCTCGTAGAGAGATGCCATAGATTATTTAGTAATTGTACTATCATGGTAACGAGGAAGCATTGGGGTCAAAAAGATATGCCACCGCCAAATTACCCAACTTTCCCAAATCGATTTTACACGCTTTATTGGCCCGCAATTTGATTTCTGATTTGAAAAGTCGTGGAAAACACCATAGCTCTGGCTCAAATCTCCATGAACGGCAACAAATGGGACCCATCATACTGCCCAACAGGCACCTCTGACGGCCCGAGTTGTTTCCCTTCCAGAACCCACGTGAGAACTCTCTCTCTCTCTCTCTGTCAAGATGATATGCTACTGCCATTCTTTACTCTACCGGCAAATCCCACCCACCCAATTCTCTCTTTCTCTTTCTTTCTCTTTTTCAGTAAAGAAGTAGAGGAAAGAAATTAAGAAAACAGAAGACACCCAGAAAAGAAAAGAAAAGAAATAAAGAAGAGTAGTAACACAAGAAGAATCGGAATCCAATGCCAGCCTCTTCCTTCTTCTTTGTTATCCTTCTCTTCTGCTTCTCAACTGCTGCTTTGGCGGGTGACCCTTTTGCGTTCTTTGATTGGACTGTCTCCTACATCACTGCCTCCCCGCTTGGAGCTAAACAACGGGTTATTTCTTCACTCCCATTCTCTTCAATTCTCTTCTTACTTGTTGATCTCGTATCTATACTTCACGTTTTGTCACTCTGATTCTTAGCACTAGATGGACACTGTTTAGTAGTAGTTCACGTTAGATTTCAAGTAATGCTCATGTAATTAGTTTGTTGGACACTAGTTGCTTACTTTCTAGTAAATTTTGATTCGGTAAATCATGATTTGTACCAAAAATTTAAGCAGATAGTAAATTATTGATTTAATTACGTATATTTGGTTAATGTACGTAACAAGACCCAAGCTCATTAGCTTAGACTTTGGGGTTAAAAGTATAAAAGTAGTGTCTAATATGTATATTAATTTACTCTTGAATCTTGATTGACTTTTCTTGGTGTTTCTCTCACCAACAATTGGTATGAGAGTCCATGGTTAGCTTTGGCTACACTTGTAAGGTTTGTGTCCTACATTAAGAAAGTATAAAGAAAAAGAGTGGTTAATATACGTAAGTGGACCCAAGCTCATTAGCTTAGGCTTTTGGGCTAGAAGTGGTGTCCTAATATGTATATTAATTTACTCTTTTTTGACTTCCCTTGTGTTTCTCTCCCCAACATAATTATTTAACTAATATTCTAAACGATTCCTTCACTTCGGGTGTGGACTTAAACTCTCCTTAATAAATGAGGCCTATTATGTAAAATACTTGGGGGTAATTGCCTTTTCCCCCCAGCAACTATAATGCATTGTCACTTTACTCCCATGAACTGACAGCCCTACTGTCCGACCCTATCAAACTACCATTTTGTGCTCAAAACCTCTATTTCGTCAGTCAAAGGCGTTAACTCAGACGGTCAACCCGTCACGTACGTCCCACATGCCATCTTGAAATTTTCTATCCCACATTTTTCTCCCATCAACTACAACGCATTGTCACTTTGCTCCCATGAACTAACAACCCTACTGTGACAAAAGTGGGATAGAAAATTTTAAGATGGCATGTGGGACGTACGTGACGGGTTGACCGTCTGAGTTAACGCCTTTGACTGACAGAATGGGGTTTTTGGACACAAAATGGTAGTTTGATAAGGTCGGGCAGTAGAGTTGTCAGTTCATGAGGATAAAGTGACAATGTGTTGTAGTTGATGGGGGAAAAAAGTAATTACCCCAAATATTTTATTAAAATGAAAGGTAAATGATGGAGACAAGTTTAATTTCAAGACCTTTGTTACCATATTAAATCATCAATTGTCTTAAAATGTTAAGCTAATAAAAAATTATTGATTTAATTATTTAATTAATATTATGACAGGGACTACACAAAAATCATTTATAGGGATTATATTGAAAAGTTATGTAGTAATTTAACTTTAAAAAGTTCCTACTTGTAAATCTTGTAAGACTTAGGCCATTAATGAAGTAAAGATAGAAATTTGCATTACCATTACTCACTTTAGAGAAGACGGATTTATCTAAACTTTCCAGAACTCTACCTCCATTGTGTTGAATTCCTAGAATTAGAACCTTTTTTTTCCCCCCAGTAACAGCCTTATCAGACTTTTTGTTAAAATTCATTGCTTTGAAGTAGAAGCTTTTTTATTCAATTAAAAAAATTGTATAAAAGTCTAAGTAGAGTTTGAATCTTAAAAAGTCTGTATTGTCCATATACAATCTTGTTTGCCAGTAGCTCGACATTTGACAATTTCTTTGTTTTGTTTTTTGGGGTCAACCGTAAGGCCAACATGTGTATTCCCAGTTCCTCAATCATGCAAACTTACTTGAGTATTATTGTTGTTGATGTTGCTTTCATCACTGGCTACCTAGACTCTGAAGCTGAATCAAGTAACATTTTTCTTTAGAAATCTGTGAACCACTTGTTTCCTGAGTTTCTGTACCGTATAGATGGGATAAAATCCATACTGAACAGAATAAGTTTGAACTAATTTCGTCTCAAAACAGTCACGATCTACGCGAGCCAATTTGTAGGCTTAGATACTAGTATCGAATTATAGACTGTAGTAATTGTGATCCTATTATTGAGTAATCTAATCATGAAGCATGTAACAGCCATATGAATAAGTTTTTCAATTTATCTCAATCCTTTAACCTTCTTGTATTAAAAGATTTTACATCACATTTTTCTCATGTGAAACTGGTACCACTCATCTCACATTTTATGGTATTAGACGTGAAAAGTGCTACAATAGGTCGTTGAACAAAAAATGAGAAATTTATACTTGTGATAATAAATATTGCCTTTGTAAATTTCCAAAATCTGCTTAACATCTGGAGATTGACTCTAGTGATGGGCACCTTTTCTTAATCCATTGTTTGGTACTATTCTTCCTGCCATGTGATTTTCGCTACTTTTTTATGTTACTTCTAGGGATTTATTCTTGTTCTACCCATTAGCTTTCAATTCCCTATAAATTTGTGTTACTGACTCGTGCTTCTTCAAATATGCTGTAACATGACAATTGTGTCTTGCCCTCTGTACTTCCTGTTTCACCTGGGCCATGAGTTATGAATGATTGGGCAAAGGTTTGGTATGGAAATGAGGTTTACCTGCTGGCTACTTAAGCATGGCCAATCTTGTTATTTTTTTACCCCTTATTTCTTTCTCATACTGATCCTAGTTTTGGAATCAAAAGTTTTTGTTTATCTTTTTAGCTGTGATATTCTACTTCTATTTATTTTGGTAACTATCTATATGTTGGTAGTTTATATACCAAAAAGTTCTTAAATCTTTTGGCTGCTTCGCCCATGCCAATTAATTTGTACCAATAATTTCAGGTGATTGCGATTAATGGGCAATTTCCAGGACCGGTTCTCAATGTCACTACAAATTGGAATGTTGTTGTAAATGTCAAGAATGACCTTGATGAACCATTGCTTCTTACATGGTAATATACATTTTCCTCAAGAGTAAGAAAAATTAGCACATTTGATTTATTAATTTTAACATTGCTTCGTTTAATGCAGGAATGGCATACAACATAGGAAGAACTCTTGGCAAGATGGTGTTTCAGGGACGAATTGTCCAATTCCTTCTGGTTGGAACTGGACATATCAGTTTCAGGTCAAAGATCAGATTGGGAGCTTCTTTTACTTCCCTTCCCTAGGCTTCCAAAGAGCTGCGGGTGGATATGGAGGAATCGTCATAAACAACAGAGAAGTGATTGCAGTACCATTCGGGATGCCAGATGGAGATATTACAATCTTCATTAGTGACTGGTATACTAAGAGTCATAAGGTCGGTGTAAATCTTGTTTGGCTCACTGACTGTGGTGACTAGTGAAAACTAGTTACTTTTATTGATTTCCTTATTGAACAATGCTTATGGGGAAACAGGAACTAAGGAAGGATGTTGAAAAAGGAATCGACCTTGGAGCTCCTGACGGTATCCTTATAAATGGACTGGGTCCCTATCGCTTTGATGACGCGGTTGTTCCAGATGGTATTGCTTACCAGATAATAAATGTTGATCCAGGTAACTTCTTGCAATGTTTGTGCTGATTAAGTAGCATTAACATGCTCAAATGAACTAGTTTTTGGAACTATCTAAAATTTATCTAAACACATATTCCAAGAGTATACTGATTTACAATTTTATGTAGGGCAGATCTAGCTGTCCCAAATTTAATGACTCCAGTTTGTGTTAATAGCAGGTAAAGTTATAAAAATCCATTGTTATGATTTCTGCGATTATGGAAAATGGCAGCTCTCTCATAATGATGGTTGAATGCTGGAAGTGCTAGTTTGACCAAACCCCTTTTGATGCAGCAAGAGGAAACAACTTTTTTTTTTTTTTGTAAGTAATTGAGATATCATTAAAAGCGTAAGGTGCCCCCATGTACACATGAAATATAGAGCAGAAGCTACCTAACCAGCAATAACTAGGGAAATATGATATCTACATATTCATCCCCACACAAGTGTTCCCCCCAAAAAATGTTTTTTTAAAAAAAGCAACTGCAATTAATTAATGAGAAAAAAAAAAAAAAAAAGTAGCAAAAGCGATAAGATACGTTCAAGACCCTAGACAGCTTGCAGAGCTCGGCAACTCAAAACACTAAAAACTGATATGCATAAACTCCTTTTCTGTACTTTTTAATCCACAAATAATTCTTTGACTTATAAATATTCTAACCACTTAAGAAATGAAGCAAAAAGTATACAAATAAGATTTCAGAAGAAAGAAAAATGGCATAGGAATTTGGATCATGGGGGCCCCTTCTTCTTCCTGCAATGATAGTATTTAATTGCAAGATGCTCTATAGGTGCATCATCTCCATTATATATTTGGCCTCATTCTAGGATATGGTTTCCTTTTTGAGTGTTTGCTGAAAGGCAATACATTCATTTGAATTTTGTATGACATTCAAAAATACCATTCAAATCTGTTTGTTGTTTGTTAAGGCAAGCTTAAATGTTCTGAGATTCAAATCATTCTTTTGCATTGTATAGAATTTGAAAGATGTCCGAATTACTTTCCAGAACTTCTGAAATTACGCTTGGAACTTTCTTTCTTTTTTCCTTTTGTGCATGCTCTCTGTCTTATCAAGCTTGTTTGGCCAACCCTTTCAAGGGGATGTTTGTGTGCCTTCAAATATTATGATAGCAGAATGGAAATTATCTCATTTTCATGAGAATCTCATGTATGCTCAAAAGAAATTTGTGAGGTATACTACTTCTCTATCCTGATAGGTGAGGTATTTGAACCTGCAAGGGCTCCCTTTCGTAGTAGTTCTAAATAAACTCTTGTAGGTTTTCTTCCCAAGAACATGACAACTGCAATATATTGTAATTGATCACCCTCATGGTGGTTTTTACGTGTACAATGTTCTGCTAACATGCTGTATCTATTCAGTTTCTCTTTGTTGCAGTTTTACTGATAGCCGAATGTTTTCAATTTAATTTGCTACAGGAAAAACATACCGCCTCAGGGTGCACAATGTTGGTATTTCAACTAGCTTGAATTTCAGAATACAAGATCATAACTTAATTCTTGTGGAGACTGAAGGATCTTACACAGTTCAGCAGAACTACACAAACATGGATATTCACGTGGGTCAGTCATACTCATTCTTGGTCACAATGGATCAAAATGCTAGCCATGACTACTACATTGTTGCAACTTCTCGGTTTGTCAATTCATCTGCTTGGGTTAGAGCTACTGGAGTTGCCATCTTGCGCTACTCCAATTCTCTAGGACCTGCTTCAGGTCCTCTTCCTGATCTTCCTAATGAATACGACACTTATTTCTCAATGAATCAAGCAAGATCCATAAGGTTGTAGTTTAAGTTTTTATCTCTCTTTGGATTGTTGATATAAATATCCTGAAAGGACATATTCTAGACCTCAAGAAGATTCTCAGTCTTTCATTAATAAGTAGCATTTCCTATGCATGAATGTGTGTGGTTGAAAAGATGGCTTCATCCCTTTCTGTATATTAATAATTTTTATGATCTGGGATAAATTTATCTTTTCAACTGCTTATAACTAACAGTTTCATCTGAAGGGAAGCAAACAAAACTAGAACAGACACTAAAGAAGGGTTTTATTATTTTGCTCGGTTTCGTGTTTGCTCTCCTTGAAGTCAAATATTTGCAACATTGTTGTTCTGTTAGTGGGTTGCGTAGGTAATCATGGATGCTGGGCTGACTATTTTACATTCTTGTCCCGGTGGTGCATTTTCCAGATGGAACGTCTCTGCTGGTGCTGCTCGTCCAAACCCTCAGGGATCTTTCAGATATGGTCAAATTACTGTCACAGAAGTATATGTGATCCTCAATAGACCTCCAGAGCTTATTGATGGAAAGTGGCGTACTACCCTCAATGGTATTTCATACTTACCACCTTCAACACCCCTGAAGCTTGCCCACCAGTTCAACATTCCAGGGGTGTACAAGCTAGATTTCCCAAACAGATTGATGAACAGACCTCCCAAATTTGATACATCTCTAATTAATGGTACTTTCAAAGGATTTATGGAAATCATCTTTCAAAACAATGATACCACTGTCCAGAGCTACCACATGGATGGCTATGCATTCTTTGTTGTGGGGTGAGCCTTTAGCTATGATATTATCGGCTGAGTGATTCTAATTTGTGGAATTCAAAAATTGATTTGGACAATTTTCCATTTGAACTGTAGTATGGATTTTGGAGTGTGGACGGAGAATAGCAGAGGCACTTATAACAAATGGGATGGCGTTGCTCGCAGCACTACACAGGTATGCCCATCTAATAATCTTGACCCTAATTGCTTTTGTATAAATCAATTGGTTAAGAAGTTTTTGCTACAAGGGATAGAATAGACAATGATAAGAAAGGCATACAAGATCAATTTTATGAAAAAGAAAACTAGAGTTTATTTTAAAAGCCAAAGAGTTCTACAATCTGTATGGATGCTAATTTTCTTTTAAATATATGTATCGAAGAATTTCAGAGTGGTTCTAAGTGCTTGTGGATTTGTGATGCTCCCAGATACTAGGACCCTTTACTAGGCATGTTGTCAAAATGAAATAAAATGCAATGCCTTGCAAGTTTTTACATGCTGAGAAGATCTTCTCTCAAAATCTAATAAATGAGCACTATTAACTTCTTCCTGAGATAGGTGCTGTTGCATTTGTCAGGTACCACTTCAATAGCGAACTTTAAGCAAATTTCGCACTAAGCCATAATAAGATACCTTAAGTTGCATACCGGAATCTAGTGGCCGGAGAAATCCATCATCATAGATAATAAGGAATTTTGCATACACCCAGAATTTTGAAAAAAATCAAAAAGAATCATCATAGATGACAGTACACATTTTAATCAAAACATTTTCAAAATCAAATAATTGATTTGACACTAAAAAGGATGCTCACATGGTGATCAATGACAAATTAGGAGTTTATTTGCCATGGTTGCTTATGTACTTTTGGGTTAATTCTCAGACTCCCTTCAACCTTTTCATTTATATGATATGTTTTGGATGGGAACGCATAATTTTAAATGGAAAATAAGTAGATACTCATTTCCATAATTTCATTGCACGGATATGTTTTGGATGGGAACGCATAATTTTAAATGGAAAATAAGTAGATACTCATTTCCGTAATTTCATTGCACGGATCTATCCTTTAACCTGGGAGCTTTTGCGGCTTTCAAGCTTATATGTGAAAGCTTTTTAGTTACTTTCTTAGTGGCTGTTATTGAAGTACTTGTGCTACATGCACCCAGAACAAAAAAATTTATTATGTTTAGGTTTGATTTGTTGTTGATAATTGATGAGCTATAAACAATAAAGAAAGAAAGAAAACATAAAATAAAAGGAAAAAAATAATGAGAGATTGTGTTGAATAACTACTTATTTCTCACTTGAGTACAGGTCTTTCCTGGAGCTTGGACAGCCATTTTAGTTTCTCTTGACAATTCTGGCATTTGGAACCTTCGAGCGGAGAATCTCAACTCATGGTATCTGGGACAAGAAGTTTACATGAATGTTATAAACCCGGAGAATGACAACACTGAGGCTCCTTTGCCTGAGAATACCATATACTGTGGCTTACTTTCATCCTTACAAGGGTAAGAAGTCAAACACAACTATATCCTGTCTAATATACTATTTTTGGTCAGTGGATATCCAAATGCCAAAACCCTTTTCAGATTTACCCTTGCTTTTGAAATGAATGATGCTGGAAAGTTACTTCCTATTTCTTTATTATTATATAGATCTTCAACACTACAAACCCCTTTTGTCATCTTTACTAGGAGTTCATGTTTGTTTCTTTCTTCTGCAGTGATCAGGCTCAGAGAGTCAAGTTCTCCAGTGCACCATCTTTATCCGATTCACGTAGAAGAATATTGGTTGTATTATTGATGGCTTTAGTTGGAATTTCCATCAGGTAATCAAGTTGTGGCTGTATGATAAGCAAGCTATATGTTTCAACTAATCGAAAAAAAAATTATTTGATTGGTAGTTTGAGGAAATAGTGGAATGCAAAATATAGAGGTTTTATCTGTTTCCATGGGAAAGGAAAATGAGTAAAAGGAGTGTAGAATATTCCCTCGGTGAAAGTATGTAACATTGTAACTGTAACTTGTATCATTGTAATTTAAACACAACGTTGTGTTTAGGAAGTATTGTGGTGTAATTGATAGATGAGCATATTTTTTGTGTACCAAAGAGCAAAGACATGGTAATGATATTGTAGTTGCATAAGCAAAAGAAGCATAAGAAAAGGAAACAAAAAATTGCTATTCCTTGTTCTATGTTTTTTTTACTTCTGAAACATATTTTGGGTATAAAATGATTTGAAAAGCATATATATATATATATATATATATATACTGTCAATAAAGCTAGTACAGAAATATTGTTTCAAATAGTTAACAGCAAATGTTGATAGGGTGTTAGAATAATTTCCATGGTTAGCTATGATTTAGTTTTCTTCTGTCTATCATTAATCTCCTACTGTATTTGGTTTACCTTCCCTTGTTTACCATATCTAAATTTCTCTATAAATACCACACATTGTAAAATAATTATACATAATTTAATATTGTCGCATGAACTTTTTGTACATCGTATGCCTACTTTTTTTAAAAACATTTCTGGTTGTTTTGGTAGACGGATCGAGATGGAATTGTTAGAGCTGAAACAAGATATAGCCCTAATTCTTGTTTTCTTTCGTACTTTATATATTTTACATATGAGTAATGCTATATATCACAATTATTCTACAATGATAATGTGTAAGTCCCAATCAATCTTTGGATTTTTTTTTTTTTCAAAAATATTGATCTAGTGATTGGTTGGAACTCTCAGGTTATCATTGTTGAATAGTTGTGGTATATAGCATTACTCTTGTTATATGCTTCTATAGAGAGGGCAAACTAAGAGTACCTGATCGATTAAGAGGGTCCGTTGTTAATTTTTAAGTTTGGGGATGATTGCAAATGGCGTGTACCATAATTTCCTCTCTCTCTCTCTCTCTATATATATATATATATATATATATGAGCAATGCTACAAACTCAGCTTTATATAACTCCTGATCAATTGGGCTGGTGTGGAGTGCTCATAAACTATGGATCAATATTTTTTTTTTAAATGTCCATAAATTATGGGCACTTAACATAAGCCTAGTTGTTTGTATATACATATAGGGTTTAGGGGCTACTTGTATTCTATGAGCAATACAAGAGAAGGGGAGGGGCTACAAAGAAGAAGAAATAAGAGAATACATAGGAGAAAACTACATGGATATAACACAAAAGAGTAATTGGGTTTGGTTGAAATGTTGAGTAAATGGGTTGTTTTTTATGGTGGCGCCCGGCAGAGGAACAGAGAGCGGTGGCATTTTGACAGAGGAGAGGGTGGTGGCCTGGTGGGTCTTTAATGGGGATTAGGGGTTTTATCATAAATTGAAATATCATATTTGATATTTCAAGCTGATGTGTCTTTCTCTCATTGAAAAGGATTTTTTTTTAAAAAAAAAATTGTACAAAATTCTTACAAAAGTTAATTATATTTTCTTTTAATATAAACTCTCTCACATTACTTATTCAACATGCCAAACACACTTGCCTCCAACGGCGTCGTCACACATCATGCTCGATCTATTCCTCCCCAACTTCCTCTGTCTCTCTCTCATAAAAGCACCAAAATATCCGGCTTTTCTCTTTTGTTTTAATCTTTTAGTTGAACAATGACATATCACCACGTGGTGTCGCTAAAATGAAACAAACACGTGGTGTCCATTGTTTTCTTTATAATGAGCTCTCTCTACGCTTGTCGTTTTTGTTTTGGAAATATTCTAGTACGCCACCACCAAAAACAAAATCTCAATAAAAGTAATTCATCAACTTAATCAATACTTGCAAAATAACGTCCAATCACCACATTTACTTCTCGCTTGCTTTGCGTTTGCATTTGCGAAATTGACCCTTAAAATTGACTAAAAGTTTGTTTAGAATTACGTTTGAGAAATAAAATTTTTAAGTCAAAAAGAGCTTTTTGGCAAAAACTTTAAAATGAAGTTTTTGCCAAAAGTGTTTTTTAACCATTTTTAGGCTTTTTGAACCCTTAAAAGTACTTTTAATTTTTTTTACCAAACGAGTACCTTTTTTTTTTTTAAACAGGCTTTTTGAGTGTTAAAAGCACTTTTAGGCCCCTCAAACGCAATTCCAAGCAGACTCTAACTAATCTTAAGTATACTTATTCCGTTGTTTGGTAACACATTATTTCTGTGAATAGTTTATTCTCATGGAACTACTAATTTCATACACACTAGCTAAGCCACTCAAGAATGAGTAGCTTAGTCAAAAAAAAAAAAAAAAAAAAAAAAAAAAAAAAAAAGCTTAGCTAATCCTTAAGGAATGTAATACATTTTTCAAAAATACTCATACAATTTTTTTAAAAAAAAAATTTAATTTAAAACAAAACAAAATAAAATAAAATAAAAAATATGAAAAATAAAGTGGGTGGCTTGACCACCCATTGGGGTGGTCGGCCACCCACAAAAGAGGTCGGGGTGGTCGCAGCCACCCTGGTCCCCAGATGAGCTCACCCATTTTATTTCAGGTTTTTTTTTTTTTTTTTTTTTTAATATGAGTTTGAAAATACACACACACACACACACACATATATATATATATATATATATATATATATATATAGGGTTTTTCGAAATTTTGATTCAATTTTAATTTTTTTATGTATGTTGTTACAAAATTAAGAAATATGAATAGCTCTTTTGTTCTTATTCCTAGTAGTAGCTATTCTTTTTTTTCTTTTATTTTTTTTACAATATAAACTAATGGTATGATTTTATCCACAAAAACTTCAATCTAAATCAACAACACAAGTTATTTTTTTGCATTACTTTTATGAGTTACTTTTCTACCAGCCACCATTTTCTTCATTTATTTTTTTATTTATTTTTTCTATTCAAAGAGAAAAAAAAAAAAAAAAAAAAAAGGATTTTTCTTCCAAAATTCGTTGTATATGTTTACTCCAATTGCACATGTGATTGTAGGGTTGTAAGAAGTCCTGATGGGCTCCTATTTAGTTTTCTGTTATTCTTTTGGCATTCCTTTAGTTTTCATCCCGTTTTTGTCCATTTTACTAATAAAACCCTTTTATTTTCTTATTCTGAATCAGTTTGATGGGAGAGTTTCTCATATTTACCATATATACATTCCCCTTTCTCTTAGGAGATAAGAGTGAAACGTGTAAAACCCACTAAAAACCCTTCAAAATGTGTGGATAATTTTCAGGATAAGCTGACGAGGACAATGATCATTCAACTTCAATGCTTTCTTCCTTAATTGAACTCCCACTGTTTTTAGTAAAGCTGTCGAGGATAATTATGGTCATTATAGTTAGCATTTCTCCTTAAGCAAAGGTCTAAAAATCATTCCTACTTTGTGAATGGAGACGGAATGTAAGTGAACTATGCATATTGCACATGACAGGAGTAATTGAGTTATATATGCTCGAGCGACTCAAATTATAGCATCTCTCGTAAAGCAAATGGGACGGGAATTGAGTGTAATTAACTGCAAGTATTGCTCGTGAAAAGGGTACGTGGGCTACACCTGACTGGACAGGTGCTCGATGAATGGGGAAGAAATATAATGAGATTTGCAAGCATTGCTTGTGAAAAGGGTAAGTGGGCTACACCTGATTGGACAAGTGCTCGGTAAACGGGGATAAGATGTAATGAGTTGTGCGTATTGCATATGATAAGAATAATTGAGCCATACTTATTGGGTTGCCCAAATTATATCATCTCTCCTAAAGCAACGATTGAAAAATCATTACTACTTCATGGACGGAAATTAAGTACAATGAATAACTCGTATTGCTTGTGAAAAGGGTACGTGGCTACGCCCACTCTAGCAAGCACTCAAGCACTTGTCCAAATAGGTGAAACTCACTTGTTTTCTTAATAAATTATCTCTAATCAGGACAGAGCTAGCTTTGAATTTCGAGGGGACTCAGGGCTAAGTCTTTTTTGAAAATGGACCAATTGACAAAAAAATACTTTAAATTAATTTTTTTTACCTTAATTTTTTTTTTCTTGTAATTTAGGGGGTTCAGGGCTACTGTAAGTCCTCCCATAAATCCGTTTCTATATCTAATGCATTCAATATGAACTGTTGATTACATCTTATCCAAGTAATGCTCTTACAAAGAATCACCTCATCAAGATAGAGCAATTAGCGACACATTTGCCTCATCACATCAACAAATACTTCAAACCAAGAAGAGTTTATGAATAGTTAGATGAAACCACCTTCACAATAGCCTTCTCCTTTTCATTTTCTTTTTCCTTCTTTTTTTTTTTCATTGCCATCAATGTTTAAGAATAAAGAAACATTATGTGAACAACGTGTAAAGCTATAATTGGCCCTCCCACAATCCTGCCATTTTTTTCCCAGCGTCCGCTTGTCAATTAAGACTGCCACAGCCACAGGTCCACAGCACTTTTTTCTTCATTCGCTCTCTCTCTCTCTGATCTTGCCTTGGAAGCAACCACAATCGCAAGAGGTTGTTAGCAAAAGGAGAAAAACCCGCAATCATATATCTCTCAAGTTGCATTCTTGGCACGTTCTCCTATGCATCGCCGTCAATAAATACCATAAAAAAATGAAACCATGTTCTTCACCAAACAACTTAGCTATGGCATGCTTGTGTGGTTGACGTCTCTCCCAAGTCTCATCTCCAACAACAGATCCCACCCCACAAACTAGTCTATACTCTCAGGCCACGCCATGGCAGGAGCTTGTCTTATCATCTACAAGGTGTTGGTGTACATCTTCTTGAGCTTTGTGGTCACCCAGTCAGCCCCAAATACTGCTCTTATAGCAGAGATTCCTGGCTTCACTGGGACTCTCCCTTCCAAACACTACTCTGGGTATGCCTTTACATTTACCATTTCTCTTTTTGTTTTATCCAATTTGGTTTCCCATTTTCTGGGAGTTGTCTGTTTCCCATAACTTCTTTCATGTTAATGTTTTGGATTAATCCTTGTTGGGTTTCTCTTGTTATGTGGGTTTTTTGAAGGTATGTGACAATCGACCAAAGTCATGGTAAGAATCTGTTTTACTACTTTATTGAATCCGAAGGAAACCCATCAAAGGATCCGGTGGTTTTGTGGCTTAACGGCGGACCAGGCTGCTCCAGCTTTGATGGATTTGTATATGAACATGGTATCATTTCAATTCTGTCATAAAGTTTTTTCTTTTCTTTCTTAGTTTTTGATGAATTTGGAAGTTCCCCTTTCCTTATTTGTTCCGTCATTTAAAAAAAAAAAAAATTAGATT
Organism: Corylus avellana; assembly: GCF_965113065.1. Lineage (NCBI taxonomy): Eukaryota > Viridiplantae > Streptophyta > Magnoliopsida > Fagales > Betulaceae > Corylus > Corylus avellana. The sequence goes on along the minus strand of NC_142491.1, from coordinate 274,742 downwards.
AGAGCTTCTGCATATATGAGTGTGGTTTTGGGTATTTTGAAGACTAAGAAGATGATAAGGTTTGACCAAATTGGTGTTTCATGTTTGATTAGTCTAGTATCATTAACATTAAGGGGCATGTGGGACATATGATAATGAGATTGATTTTTCATGACTAGTGAAAGGCTTTGACTCTTACTGTGTTTTATTTGATTATAGTTTGTTCTGAGTATCACCTAAGATAAGTTCACCAACAGTTCCAATGATTGTGTTTCAGTGTTTTTATTATTATTATTATTGAATTGTGCTAATTACTCTCTTATACCAAAATTAGAATCATAAATTCTATAACATGATCTTATTTACTGGTTAGTGGGCAGTCTATTGTAGTAGCCTTTGAATAGTCATGAATCTAAAACAGATAGTTCTGATTTCAAGTACTTCTATGCCTTTCTACTTCTAGGTACTGCTTAAAAGTCTTATAATATTAATTATGTGCTTGAATTTAATTGATTTGTAAAGTATTTTTTCTATGATTTTTGCAGGCCCATTCAATTTTGAAGCAGCAAAGACTAAGGGAGGCCTTCCCCAACTGCACCTCAATCCGTACAGCTGGTCAAAGGTTGAATTTGTTGAACTAATTCTAAGTTAAAAAAGAAAATAGATTTTTTTTTTTCTTAATGCAAACATTAAGAAATGACTGTAATGAGTTTGATTTTGTACTGTTTCCTTTTTTTCATATCCACGTTTAATCGCTCATCTATAATTCTGCTTTACATTTTAGGTTTCCAACATTATATATTTGGATTCTCCTGCTGGTGTTGGATTTTCTTACTCAAAAAATCAAACAGATTATAAAACTGGCGACCTAAAGACTGCCTCTGACACACACACATTTCTCCTTAAGGTAAAAAGGAAAAAATTTTAAAAGCCTTACAAACTAGTTGATAGATTTTTATTTATTTTTCTTAATTTTCGGATACTAATTGTCTACATTTTACTGTTGTGCAACCAGTGGTTTGAGTTGTACCCAGAGTTCCTCTCCAACCCATTTTTTATTGCTGGAGAGTCCTATGCTGGAGTATATGTGCCGACTCTAGCTTTTGAAGTAGTGAATGGTATTCTTTCTGATATTTGAACTTGCAATAATTAAAATCAAAACTAAACGGCAGTTTTAAAATTTTTACAGGAATTGATGCTGGTATAAAGCCCATTCTGAACTTCAAGGTGTGTATCTTTAGCTATTCTCTTTTTTTTTTTTTTCTTTTTTTTTTTTTTTTTTCTTTTTTTTGTCTGTTAATTTTGAAAGTTATGAATGCAATCTGAATTCATTGTATACAGGGTTACTTGGTGGGAAATGGAGTTGCAGATGAGGACTTTGATGGCAATGCTCTTGTTCCATTTGCACATGGGATGGGCCTAATCTCTGATGACCTATTTGAGGTACCGGTGGAGCCTCTAAATTTTGATGTATATAGTGATGCCAATTTCATCAGCCTCACTTAGCCCAAAATGAAAGAAAAAAAGATATGTTGCACTGACTAGGGTTCTAGACTATGAAATATCAACATTTTGACCTTTTATTCCATTTTCCAAGTCATATCTAAAATTTTGATGTTGGGATATCTACCAATTTCAGTCTTTGACTTCACATGGTCCTGGAAACTATTCTTGTTAACAAACATAATTTCCCTACTGTTACCTCTTTAAACAAGTTGAAGCTCATATTGCATAATAGTAGTTTTTTGGGGAAAGTACATTTACCCCCCCTAACTACAAACAAATTTACAATGTCCCCTCAATCTTTCAATTTCTGATTTTTTTTTTTTTTTTTCTAAATTATGTAGTTTCCCCCTAGTTTTTTTTGTCAGGAATGTCTATTCTCAGTTATGTTTTATTCTGTATTAATTAGTTGATAAAATTTTATTATTAACTTTCTTGGAAGTTACTTCCAGCTATTTTGATTAGTTAAAAGAGACGCAACTAATTTCAATGTGGTTGTAACATTTAAAATATTGTTGGTTTATATACATTTATGGGATATAAATTGCATAACAAAAAGAAGAACAAAAAAACATTTGAAATTTAATTCGTCTTTCAAAAAATGCAAGTTTCCTATCAAATATGGCTAGATAGTTCCCTTACCCCCAAACATGGTTCCAATCACCTATGCTACATATTGCAGGAGGTTAACAATGAGTGTAAAGGAAACTACTATAATTCACTTGATGAAACCTGTCAGAGCAAGCTTGCAAAAGTTGATGAGGTAATAACTTATCTACTATGACGGTTTATAGAAGAAATTGAAATTTGAATTATGTGCCCATTCATTTACTTTAACATTCTTATTAATCCACAGGACATAGATGGTTTAAACATATACGACATTCTAGAACCATGCTATCATGGCACAGATATAAGAGAGATTGCAACTGATAACATTAGGTTACCATCCAGCTTCCGCCGACTAGGTGAGACTGAGAGGCCTCTTGCTGTTAGAAAAAGAATGTTTGGTCGTGCCTGGCCTCTTAGAGCTCCTGTGAGAGATGGATATGTTCCAACTTGGCCACAGCTAATAAATAGCAACAATGTTCCATGCACGGTAAGTTATGTATATTACTATACATCTAATTTTTTTTTTTCTCTTGTTCCTTTTCTCTACTGGTGATTTGGCACTGCTTAATTTGCTCAAACATGGGTATTAGCATCTAGGTTTCTGAGAAAGTTGAAAGAAGCCAACTTTGAAATGCTGTTTCTTCTCATTTCATATATATCTTCTTTCATGCTACTATTAGTTGTATAAGATGCATTAGTATAAATTACTCATTTGTGGCATGTACTCCGACATTACTGTTGATGAAGAGGTGATTTCTTATATTCTTATTCAAGTTATGATGCCCTTTTCTTCTATAGATCATGTCCATTCTTGATTTTTTTTTTCTTTCTCTACTTGCTATAGAGTTTGTGATAATATTGGGTGCTTTCTTGTCATATAAGACTGCTATATACTTTTGATTAGATGCTTCAATTAAGTTATCATAGGAGGTGAGCTTTGTTATGAAAAAGTTGGCTCCGTTTGTTAATGTGTTTTGGAGGGTGCTTTTTGTTTTTGGTTTGAAAAAGTGATTTGGTGTAATATAAATGTGAAAACAGTTGAGTGTTTTGTATTTTGGGTTGTTTGTTAATGTTTTTGTTTTGAAAATAGAAAACAAAAATGAGGAGAAGAATGGTCTAACAAAACAAAGTCTGTTATTTTTGGGAGAAAATCTAGTAGAAAGATGTTTCTGGAGTCCTAAGAGATCAATACCTAGCAATCAACTATAATGGGAAAGGCAACAGTATAACCTTTATCTATTTGGACTAAGTAGCACGTTGATGGATATTTTGTTGTGGCTGAGATGAAAATGTATGATTGGCAAGATATGAAGTAGGTCAAATTGAAGTTAAATGCAGCATGGGTACTTAGATGTAACACTATTTAGTGAAAGAAGAGATGAAATTTGACCAAGTTTTTGTCATGTAGAACAAACATCATGAGCACACCAATAGAACAAAGACTTGACTCAAATTAGGGATAGGATTGGAAGCCACATTAGGATTTCTAGGAACTCCCATTCTTTGACTATGCTCCTATGAAATAGAGGAGCATATTGTAAATTTAAATTTGAATCCCTGCCTTTTGGACCTATTATTGGGTTCTATAGATGAATTGTCATGAAGGGCTAAAAGCTCTAGGCTATGTTTGTTGACTTGCTCAAAAACTCTTTTCTCTTTTCTACACTAAACATTTTTGAAAAGTGGCCTTCACCACTAACATGATTTTCAAAAAAATCACGAACCATTTTTCAAAAGATAAATACTTTCTAGAAAACTTCTCGCACCTTCCTACAAGAATATTTTGAAAACACTAACTTATTTTCTTGAGGGTAGAGGCTGACTTATTAAAAAAAAATGGCTACAAGGCCACCTCCAACAGAGGAGAGGGTGTGGCTGCCGCACAATGACCCTTGGGGGGGGGGGGGGGGGGGGGGGGGTGGGGTTTGGGGAGGGTTGCACGACGACCCTCAAAACCAAAGAGAAGGGGGGTGTTGATGCGCGTCCACCCAAATAAGACAAAGGTGGCTGAGCAACCACCCCAAACATAGGAGAGGGGGTGGCCGAGCAACAAAGGATATGCGTGTTTTTTTGTTTTAATTTTTTCAATTTTTAGAAACACTTACCAGATTTTTGCTTTTCAGAAATACTTTTCAACAATTTTCTTTTGTGGATCCCGCAACACTTTTTTAAATGTGGACCCCACTGAAAATGCTTTTCACCTCTTCAAAAACTCTTTTCAAAACACAATAAAAAAAGTACTCTTTTCAAAAACAAAAACTTTACCATCACCTAGTTTCTGGTATAGATTCTCCAAGCCATTTCCTTTTCACTATTTTTTGTCAACAACTGATCAAATTGGTGTTCTCAGTGATGCCATGGTTTATTTAAATTGTTGATAAAATAGTTTCTTGCTTATGTTTTTTCTGGACTACTTTGCCCACAATACTGGGATTGTCTTCAAGTAACTTGCTCTCTTTTACTTAACAGAAAATTTTTCTCTCATTTATTTATTTATTTTCTGTAGGATGATGAGGTTGCAACATCATGGTTGAATGATAAAGCACTCAGGAAAGCTATTCACGCTGAAGATGTATGGTTCTCTAAATATTACTAATTCACACTAGATTATGAAAGCTGTAAATATTACGATCCATGTTGTGTAACAGGAAAGTGTGGCGGGTAGTTGGGAGTTATGCACAGACAGAATCTCATATTATCATGATGCTGGAAGCATGATCAAGTACCACAAGAACCTTACTTCCAGGGGATATCCGGCACTTATTTACAGGTAGATCTCCAACTTTGATGTTTCTTAATGACTTAAGAGCCTGCCAAGAAACTTTCTTTTGCTTTGGATTGTTTGCACTCATTGTTCCATTTGATTGCAAATAAAATTAAAGAATATGAAAATTGTTGGGATCTATGCTGTTTGGGTCAAACAATTCCCTTAAGATTCTAAATGCTCTTTCTTTTTCGTTGGTCTGATTGATATATATATATATATATATATATATATCCTTTTAGCTTCATCAATCCCCAATCCTTTTAGCTTCATCAATCCCCAATCCGTTTAAGGCAAACCTCACATACATTTCCTCATTACTCCCCTCCAGTCTTTTAGTAAATCCATATTCAAAGTAGAGATGATTTCTACTCTTAATACAGTTTGGTTTTCACAATTGATTAATTCTAAACTCTATAGTTTTCATAATTAATGTTTCAGCTATGTTTTTGTTGACCTACTTTAAGAACACTTTTGAGGCTGCATTTTCTTCAAGCTCATCTGACTGTTAAAAAACCTTGGAAAAAGAAGAATCTCGGAATGATAATGTGGCTCTACATTGGCATAGAGCATGGAAAAATGTTAACTGCAATCAGTTGATTAAAATCTGGTTACTGCTACCATGACATTCTTTTTTTTTTCTCCTTTTGAATACTGACATTTCATATATGGTCAAGTTAGATTTATGCTTGTTGCAGCCTACATATACTGATATAAAATGCAAGGAATCCTTGCAAAAAATTTTCTTGTTTGAGAGGTTGGGTTCTTTTAATTGTGGCAGTGGCAAGAACCTAAGTTGGTGGGGTATAATTCTTCAAGAATGCCTGCTGGCACTGAAGTTACTATTATAGTAGTTATGTGAAGAGAAAAAGAAAAATTACAACTTACGTTGCTTGTGGCCTTCAGATTTCCATTGACCTGTTGAAATGTAGTATTTGCTCTCATAATCTGATCCTTGAGACATTTGATTTAATATGAAGCGCTGACCTGGAGTTTTCTATTCCTTTGAACATATTCAGTAATTGCTGATGTTTATGCTTGTGTCTCTTTTCTATTTGGTGATAAGTCAGCATTGTAATACACTATTGCAAGATAGCTCTCCACCATATTGTAAATCGCCCAACCTATCCCATGGTCTCTACTACAGCTACTTAGAGGTTTTATTAGTAGACATGATTGCTTCTAAACTGTTTTCTAATTAAAAATTCCTTCACACTGTTATTTTTAATGAGATACGAACATGTTTTGACTTTGTTAATATCTCCTAAACACGTGGTTTCTGATAATGGGATACACGTTTCTATTTCTTTTTTTGCAGTGGTGATCATGATATGTGTGTTCCATACACTGGGAGTCAAGCATGGACGCGATCAATTGGATATAAGATTTTGGATGAATGGAGGCCTTGGACTTCAAATGGACAAATTGCTGGGTACTTTCTACGTTTCCCTGTTTTTTTTTTTTTTTTTCATTTTTCCTTCCTCTATCAAGAACTTTGGAATAGTATCTTAGCATGAAAGAACTATGTTTCAATAACCATTGCATTAAATGGATGATTTTCTCTCTGCTTCTACACATTTTTGAAGCAATGGTTTTCAGCGAAGTTCTCAATACATTTTTGTAAATACCCATATCGATAGGGCTGAAAAATTTTTATACAACTCACGAACCCAACACAAAATTAGCGGATTGAAATTAGGGTTGGACTCTTTTAATTAAATGGATTGAGTTGGGGTTGACTTAAATAGTTTTATACTCATGCCTTGACACGATCCGAACTGGATTCATGAACATGAACTGTCGTCCCTATCTACTAAATTACTCTTTGTTTTCTGTGCAGGTATACACAAGGGTATGACAACAATCTCACCTTTCTAACCGTAAAGGTCAGTCCATGGAGATCTTCTGATTATATTATAACTTATATTGAAATTGGACCTTAATTTGAAGGATGCAATTATTTGCGGCTTTCATTCTTGAAGATCATATGTTCGTTTGCTTGTGTTGGTGCAGGGATCTGGACATACTGTCCCAGAATACAAACCAAAAGAAGCATTAGATTTTTATAGACGGTTCTTGGCTGGAAAACCAATATGAGAGAAATATGTAAGGTCTTTTTTCTCTTTCTTTTTTTTTTTTTTTTTTTTTTTTTTCCCTCTGAGCAAGAAATATGTAAGTTATAATTGAGTGCATGCAGCAAATAAGTTTAATGTGTGGGAGAGAGAGGGAGAGGAGTCTTTATATTCTGATTCTTTTCCCCCCTTCAATATATGTAGTTTAAGAGTATGTGAGAAACTTGATTATATAATAGAAATTGGAAAATGATATGATTTGGTGGCTGAACAACTTCCTTTGATTTGGACAATCACCTTGGATTTTACCTTACAGTTGTGAAATCTAATACTTGCTGTAATGTAAATTTGAATTTGTAAATGCACTTGCCCTAAAGCGTGTAAAAGAAAAACAAAAGCAAGCAGAAAAAGATAAAAAATGTAGGGCTCAGTTTAAATTCTCAAACTATAATGGCCTTTAAATTACTTGTAAAATGAAAATCGTTTCTGACTCCAACTGATGTTTTAGCCAATTTAAATTATTCATAAATTGGACCTTGGCCGTTTTAGCCTGTATCCGACCCCAATTGGCTTGTTGGCTTGTTTTGAGCCGCTTAGCCGAATTAAAGCATTCTCAATAAGCTCTATAAAATTTTTCGCTAAAAAAACCTACTTTTACCATTTTAGTTAGCCACTTTCCAATGCTACATTTATCAATCTCTCTCTAAATATTTCCATACTTCATTTAAATATTATTTTTATTGATTTCCAATAGCTTCTTTTCAATGCAATACTTTCATGAGTCAGATGTTCAATGTCATTCGGATCCCTTCATATTTTCTAAAATATGATATTCTTTTTTTTTTTAACAAATTATTTCTTTATTGATATAACAATCAAATTAGGTAAAATGCTCCGTACAAATACAATGCCAAAGATACAATTTGAAATTTTCACAACTCAAATATTATCTATGATATAAACAATAGTCTCTCGAACTATTGTAAAACAATATTTATGAAAAGTCACTGTCCTAATTAGCTTTAGAGCTATAGCAAATTTCGACGAATCATGTCTCTATTCGCTGCCAAGTCATTGATTTCCTAGCTTTTTTATCTCTACTATTAGTGTTTTATCAATCGCAATCACACTTGCTGCTTCTATCATAGTGACAATTCTTCTTTATGTCTGATAACTCTTTCATCATCGGTGTATGGTTTGCTCTCAGAAAATGAACCATAAGAAAACAAAAGACCAACCAGAAACCAATTCCGTTATTCTTAAGGATTCATGAAAACAAAACCTAAGAAAATGAATAAAACTCCACTTTATCGATTGCTACTAAAAACAGATATAGTGATGATATATTTTTATTTAAAAACAATGAAAATACAATAACAAAAACCCAACACACTTTCACGCGTCACTAGAATGCACCCCGATGACCATTGACACACGCGCTCTCTTCGATCTACGGTGGAGGCGAGAAAAAGGAGGGAGAGAGCCAGAGAGGGGGCTGGTGGAGGGAGTCGTAACTCCCCCCACTTTGCTATGCTCTCTTTTTAGGGTTTAACGATTTACGTATGCTGTAAAAAAAAAATAATAATAAATAATAAAATTGAATAGTTAAGGAAAATTGAGCAACAAATTTAGAGAGAATATATATATCTGACGAGAACCAACTTGGAAAAAAGATAAGAGTTTGATAAATGTTGGTTTTTGAAGATTTCCTTCAAATTTGGGCGAAATCCAAGTAATGGAAAGCTTGAGGATGCTTTTAGAAGCGCTCTGCTATTATCGAGTATTTTGAGAGAAGAATGGGCAGTGCTGCTAAATTGAGAAACTCTCTTGCTTTCCTACTGAATCACTATTATCATGTAAGGCTTTCATTTCATGCTCAGAACTATTCTTCTTGTTGTTCCGGAGAGAATGTGGAAACCCCAATTCAGTTCTTGGCTTCTGTGAGAGCTCAATGCAAATCCGGAAGCTTAAGGAGTCTCGATGATGCATTGGGGTTCTTTCGTCGAATGGTTCGCATGCACCCTTTGCCTACCATTGTCGATTTCACACAATTGCTGTGTGCGATTGCGAGAATGAAGCATTACTCCACAGTTATTACTCTGATTAAAGAAATGGAACTTCTGGGAATTTCCCATGATGTTTATACTCTTAGTATTTTGATTAATTCCTTCTGCCATTTACACCGGGTGGATTTTGGGTTCTCTGTCTTGGCAAGAATTTTGAAACTTGGTCATCAACCGGACTGTAACATTCTAACCACTCTTGTCAAGGGGCTCTGTCTTCTGGGTGAAATCAATCAAGCTATGTGTTTGGTTGATGAGATTGACAAGAATGGGCATAGCCCTGATATATTTACCTTCAGCATATTGGTGGACGCACTTTGCAAACAGGGGATGCTGACAGAGGCCGAAAAGGTTTTTGGTGTGATGATTCGGAGAGGTATAGAGCCTAACCCAGTTACGTATAATTCATTGATTGATGGTTACTGTTCGCAAAACAGAATTTATGAGGCAGTCAAAGCATTTCATATTATGGTTGAGGACGGTTGGTTGCCTTGTGTTGTTAGCTATGGCATATTGATCAATGGATATTGTAAAAGTAGAAGAATTGATGAGGCAATGAGTCTCATTCATGAAATGTCTAACAAGGGAATGAATCTCGATGTTGTAAGTTACAACACTCTTATAGGTGGGCTTTGTCGAGTGGGGAGACCCCAGGCTGCACAAGAGCTACTGCATAAGATGCAAGCTTGGGGCAACCGTCCAAATCTCCGAACTTATGCTGTTTTGTTAGATGGTCTGTTTAAGAATGAAAATTTTTCCAAAGCAATGGCATTGTTTCAAGAGATGGAAGACTACAAGCTTTGCCTTGATATTGTGATTTACAACATCTTTATTGGCGGTATGTGTAATGCCGGGAAAATTATGACTGCTAGAGAACTCTTTTATAGTCTTCCTTCCAAAGGTTTGCAACCTAATATTCGGACTTACACTATAATGATCAAAGGGCTTTGCAAAGAGGGACTACTAGATGAAGCAAGTGAGCTGCTTGAAAAAATGGACGGAAATGGTTGCTCACCTGATGCTTTCACATATGAGACAATCATTCGAGGAACACTGCAGCATAATGAGACATCCAGGGCTGTAAAATACCTCCAAATAATGGTTGCGAAGGGGTTTTCTGTAAATATGACCAATGCAATGTTGGTTGACTTGTTGTCAGCTATTCAAACGGATAGAACAATTCAAGAATAGGTTTAGAAGTTTCTGTGAGGGCTTTCTACTTTTTCAACATCAAAAAGTACTTTCACACTTTGACCCATCACTACTCAACCCTAAAGGGTAATTATTTGCTTTGAGTAGATTTGATTCGTTCAGAAATATTTCTATGAGTTAAGATTGTTTGTTTCCCTAATTGCTACTGGCAGCTTATATTCATAAAAGATTTATTTCAAAGTTTGGCTGATACGGAGTTATTGTAGAATAATCTTTTTGAGTTTAGAATTTTGGTAGTTTTATGTCCATTGGCTATTGGAGTGGATGTTTTTAAATGTTCCTTCTTTTGAAATTAATTTGTGAGCTGCATGTCAAAGGTTGTTAAATAGAAATGTATGTTATGCTCAAATGTGAATACATACTCTTTGTTAACTAGGTGCAACAATTAAGTAACCCGTGCTTCTAACCTGAATTTGCCTAGGTATTATAAGCTTTCCTAAGCTCTTGGACATTGGATTGGGAACCAGTTTAGATTACCATTGTCTGAATAGCTTGTCAACTTAAAGAAAGTTTCTGATAATCATATTTGCTTCTTTGTCTATTCACTAGAAGGTAAGCATCTTTCATTGTTGTCTGTTATAAAAGTAGTTGATAGTTTGGTGATCATGAGTGTCATAGATGCTTACTGGCCTAATTTATTATAAAAGTATTTGGGTTATAATTTGCTGGTCAGATTCGGTGTTAATGCAGAACCTAGGTGCTTGCAAGTTAGGCCATTGTTATAAAACCAAAATAGACTGAACTGTTGGACATTTGAATCGTTAACCTGTCTAAGTTACAGTCTGTTTCATCCTTTTGATTGTCTTCAGCCAAAACTCAGGAGCATTTTGTTGAGTTGTCCAACCCTCATGGTTTTCTGATCCTTGTTCTGTTTACACTTACTGCTTTTCTAGGGTGTTAGTAAGGATGCTTGAACCTTGATTTATTTGATTGTACCGAGTCTTACATTTTTTAGGTAAGAATGCGTTTATTGCTAATGTTATTTAGTTCTGTGCCACACAGCAAATGGAGTTTAGTTTGAGGCCCATAGCAATTAGTTTTGTGCTTTTGCTTGCTCCATGCCTCCATCCCTTCAATTAAATAGAGCTCCATTTCTAGAGTAGAGTAAGTGTTTTACTCTTCTTTGTACTGGTAGGATACTGTTGTCGAGCATTTGACTAGTTCTGCTGGACTAGTAACGAACTCATCCTCTTGGCATCTCAGCATTTGACTTCAAACTAGACTATGTGTTACTATGAAATAAAGCAGCATATTTTATGTAAATTTAAATTTGAATCCCTGGTTTCTGGACGTACGTATTATTGGTTTCTATACATGTATTGTCATGAAGGGCTAAAAGCTCTAGGCTATGTTTCTCTAACCATCTCAAAAACTCTTCTCCTCTCAAACACTATAACACACTTTTCAGAAAACTTTATCAAACAATTTTGAAAAAGTGATGGCCATGATGCTGGAAGCATGATCAATTACACCACAAGAACCTTACTTCCAGGGGATATCTGGCACTTATTTTCAGGTAGATCTCCAACTTTGATTGTTCATAATAACTTAAGTGCCTGTCAAGAAACTTTACGTTGCTTTGTATTGTTTTCACTCAATGTTTTATTGGATTGCAAATAAAATGAAAGAATGTGAAAATAGTTGGGATCTATACTGTTTGGTTCCACAATTATCATAAGATTCTAGATGCTCTTTTTTTTTTCTGTATATATATATATATATTTCAAGATAGCTCGACAGGTATCTTGAAAACAGATTTAGATGGAACTAAATTCAGCAAGTACATTATGGTCTCTTTGTATTTCCACTAGTGAAATAGAGGAAGAAAAAGAAAAGAAACAGAAGGAAAGAAATATCTCCTTCACATACAAAGAATGGCCGGTGATGTAGATGATGATGGGAAAGAAATATGGATTCCCGTCATCCCCCCAAGCTATCCCACGGATCTCTTCTTACAGCCACGTAGAGGTTTTATAAGTAGACAGGATTGCTTCTAGACTGTTTTCTACTTAAAAACTCCTTCCCACTGTTATTTTTCATAAGACAATGTACATGCTTTTGACTTAGTTGATATCTTTCTAAAATGTGGTTTCTGATCACTGGATAAGCATTTCTATTCACTTTTCTGCAGTGGTGATCATGATATGTGTTTTCCATACACTGGGAGTGAAGATGGATGAGATCAGTTGCATAGAAGATTGGGGATGAATGGAGGCCTTGAACTTCAAATGGAAATGTTGCTGGGTACTTCCATTTCCCTTTCTTTTTTCTATTTTCATTTTTCCTTCCCCTTCAAGAACTTTGGGATAGTATGTTGACATGAAAGAACTATGTTTCATAATCATTGCAGTAAATGGATGGTTTTCTTTCTGTTTCTACACATTTTCAAAGCAATGGTTTTCAGCCAAGTGCTCAATACATTACTGAAAAGACCCATATGACTTGCTACTAAATTACTCTTTGTTTTCTCTGCAGGTATACACAAGTGTATGATAACAATCTGACCCTTTTAACCATAAAGGTCAGATCTTCTGATTATTGAAACTTCCATTGGAATTGCACCTTAATTTGAATTATTCAATTTTTTGTGTGGCATTGGCTGGAAAACCAATATGAGAGAAATATGTAATTTTTTTTTTTAATTTAATTTAATTTTATGAGCAAGAAATATGTAAGTTATAGTTGAGTGCTTGCAGCACATAAGTTTCATGTGTGGGAGAGACACAGATGAGAGGGGAGTCTTTCTATTCTGATTCTTTTTTCCCCTTCAATATATCATAGAAAATTTATTCTGATAAATTTTGATTGAACAGTTTTATTATGGGTATCAATTAATTAAGTTGATAATGTCTCTCAATATGTTGGATGTGGCTTAAACGAAGGAATATGATATTTAAAAAATAATTATAAAAAAAAAAATCATTGGTTTTTATGAACCCAAATCCGAGTGACACTCTTTATAACAATTATCATATTTATTCATATTTCAAAAATAATAACTTTTAATTAAATTTCAATCTTTAATTTAAAAGTTGAGATTTAATTAAAAAAAAAAAAATCAATAATTTTTCAGATAAGCTTTTCTTTCAATTTGGATTAGAATAATTTCTTTCAATTTAATCTATTCAATTGACACTTGTTTAAAATATATGTTAATCATAAAAGCAATTGAATTACCCCAAATATTTTTTCAGTTTTTATAAAGTATATGATAATCATATGCATTTTAGATACGTGTCAGAGTATTGCTATACATCTCACTCTTATCCGATTTTTATCTCACTTTGTTGAATTGGCATCGTCAATCAACCTTGCATTTTTATTTTTTATTTTTGTTGAAACAAAGGCCGATTGGCAGTGTCACGTTGAAGTGAAATAAAACTATAAAAGTGTGTTGAACTCATCAATCTAATATACTAAATTAACTAGATTAGAAGGAAAATTTTGTCATTTTTCTTTTACTATCGTTAAAATGTGAGTAATGCTATTATATATATGTTATTATGTTATACCAATTTACATATCATATTTTAAGAAGCTTTTTTTAAGTGACTAATATAAAAAGTTACTTAAAACATGTGAAATTAATCAGTATCATATGAGTCTCATATATGCTCTTAAAATATTAAACAAAAGAAATAATTTTATATATTTCATAATTATCTTATAATGCTGGTATAATAATTTAAATTAATCTTTAATTATTTTTAACAATGAAAATAAAAAATTGATCGGTCTTTGTGATATATATATATATATATATTAGCCTTTGGAATTACGACGCATTTTGCAATAAATGTTGAAATAAGACATTTCCTTTGGAAAGTCACAAAGGCAATATTGCGCACTGTATTCTGTTAAGCCCAAGAGAGTGGCGACCAGCCATGGCAGCTCTGCTTTCTGTGCTGCCGCAGAGACGCTGCCTCTGCACAAAATCCCACAAGAAATGGAGCGTAAAGCAAGTGAAGAAGACAAACTTCGAGGAATCTCTCTCGGAGATCAAGACCCACATCGCCCACTCCGACTTCATCGCCGTGTCGCTGCAGAGGACCGGCTCCGTGTCCGCGCCGTGGCACCGCTTCCTCCCCTTCGACACGTCCCACACCGCCTACGCCAAGGCCAAGCGCGCCGCCGAGCGCTTCCAGCTCCTCCAGTTCGCCGTCTGCCCCTTCTCCATTAAAGACTCCAAGCTACTCGCTCACCCGTGAGTCGTACTTATCCTTATGTTCTGTTTTGTTTGCAAGAAAATGTGGGAAAATAACAAACAAAATGAAAAGTCCTCAGCTTCATCACCGCTTGTCCTGCCCTGCTTGGTGCTACATGTCCAATCAATTTCTTGTTTCTTCTTTGCGTTCTGTTTGGTTTCCGAGAACATATGGGAAAAGGAAAAAAATAAAAAATAAAAGAGAAATGTCACCTGACCTCCAAACCAATTTGTGGGGGTGGAAATAAGGCCATAAAAAGGAGAAAATTTTGAATCCTAAGATTCAAACAGACTTCTTATACACAAAACTTGGTTGATGACGGTATTTTCTTGCTTCTGGTGCAGATATAACTTCCATTTGTTTCCTAGGGATGAACTGAAGATAGGGATGCCATCTTATAGTTTTTCATGTCAAACGTCATATCTGACGTCCATGGCTCGAGAAGGTTTTGATTTTAATGCCTGCATATACGATGGTGAGCCTTATAGTTATATAGAACTCCAAAGATTTAAAATTTTTAATCTCAGACCATAATCTTGTCTAATAATATTAGAGTACTGCCAATTGTCATACAACTTGATGATTTGACAGCAAAAATCAGCTCTTGGATGATCATTTTAAAAAAAAAATACAAAGGCTAATTTTTAGTGGCACACTATCTCAGGTGAATGACAGCTGAATAATAATCTACTAAATAGCATTACTCATAATATTATCTTCAATAAAAGAAGTGTGTAGTTAAGGATATGGTGCAAGTGGCAGATGCTGATGATTTTACTAAGGATATTGTAACCAAAGGCAGATAAAATGCTATTTAGGTTTTGGGGCTAATATCTCATGAAATGTCCTATACCAAGCTGAACGAAAAGGTTAATTTTCTTGTGACAGGAATATCATATTTATCTAGGGCACAAGAGTCTGCGGCCATACTTCAGATGAGGAATCCAATTCCCATCACTCATGTTGTGAAATCTTCTTCTACACCTAGTGTTGCTGATTCAGTATTCATTGAGAGGATTAAATCACGTGTTAAGTATTGGAGAAATGCATGCAAAGATTCTAGTGGAAACAGAGATGGTAAGGATAATGCTCCTACTTTGATTATTTCTTTCAGCATCTATTAACTCCTGTTCAATTTTATTCCTTGGTGCATTTACTTGTAATTTGCAGAGCCTCTATTGAGTTCCCTAAGAAAGCTGGTCTTAGGGACTGAAGAGTATGGATCAAGACCATGCATGAATATTGATGTTTGCAGTGAACGTCAAGTGCAGCTCGTGCTAGAGGTAGATTGATCTAATAAAGTTTTATATCCGTTGGTTGAAGTGATGCTGAGGTTTTCTCTCCCTTAGTGCTGCTATAATTAGTGCGGATTTTGATTTTCATTTGGGGCTGCATGTGGAATATTTTTTCTGGGTTGGCTACAGATGTTGGAAGAGTTCTCTGATGACCTTGTTCCTTTAATAATCCCAGCGAAGGGTGGAGCAACCCAGGCAGTTCGAGTCATTTTGACAAGTTCAAAAGAGGACAAGGTTTTACTTCAGGTAGCAAGTAGAATCAATTTTTTTTGGTTATTAAATGCATGGTGAAGCTTCTACTAAGCTATGTAATTGAGATTTTGATTGACAGAATGAGCTTCAAAATCTTCAAGAAGAACAAACCAAGAAAGTCCGTGGCTTTCGAGAGGTGATCGACTTGATTTCTGCTTCACAGAGACCTGTTGTCTCCCACAATTCCCTTAATGGTGTATCTCTATATAAATAATTTTCAATACCTTCAAACACTAATAACCATGACTTGCTTTCTTTAATTCTTCATCTTACAGTATTTTGTTGCTTCATGCAGATTTTACATTTATTCATTCGAAGTTCCTCACTCCTTTACCTCCTAATGTTGATGAATTTATGTGCTCCTTGCGCTTGGTTTTCCCACATATACTTGATGTCCAGCAACTGATGAAGGAAATTGGCCCTTTGAGAAAAGTTACCAATATACCTACAGCTATTTCCTACTTAAAGGATCATTTTTTTGCACCCATCGATATGGAAACTCTGCACCAAGGTCGGTCACTCTTTCTCAGGCCTAACACAAACACAAACACATACATGCACTCATACACACATAGGCAGGCTCAATTTTTTTCTCTTTTCTTTTTCAGTCTTTTGGCTACGGGTAGGCAGGCTTAAACTATTGCTGCAATAATGCAAACAACTTGTTTATTTCTGTTTTGCTGATCTGTTGCTTCTTTGTTCTTTTGGCTAATTCATTTCTTTTCAAAATTTTCAAAGGCAATGAATGTCAAACATAGATGGGTTTGTTTTGTTATTTATAATATCTATAACAGATTAATTACTTATACATATTTTAAGCCTTTGTATTTATATTCAAAATATTTTATTCATATACTAATTAACTAATGTTCACGAATTGATTTCTTTTCATGTCCGTATCTTAACGTATCTGCGTCCAGCATCGGTATCGGTACTTCATAAAAATAAACACCAAGTTTATGTTCCAAATAGAAATTTTCTTTTGTTAAAATACAAGTTATATACTACTTGACCTTAATCTCATGCTTGTGAGACTGTTAGTAACCACATCATGGTCATTTACATCACTGCATCATGGTTATTTACCTCAGAGCAGACCTGAATTCTGTATACCAATTTTATGTTTATCAGATACTGCGAATGACGGTAAGATTCATGGGCATAATGTTCTACGCATTGCTCATTTGTTTGCAAAGCTCTGTTCCATTTTGCAAATTGCACCAACCGAATCTGGTAACAAAAGTTTGGTTCTGGCCCTTGAGGAGTATGCAAACATTTTAAATCCATGCTCCATGAGCCCTCAAGAATCAACTGATGGGGATGTTAGTATTTGGACTAACAATACAAGAAAAGTGAGTTGTGAGCATTTGGTTTTCATGTGGGGATTTAAGCGTACGATGACTGCTGGAATACTGAAAAGGTTGCTCCAAGGGTCACATGACGTTTTCTCTGAAGAATTTGATGTTCGGTTGGTGGATAAGAGCTGTGCCATTGTCGTATTTTGGAAACCTGGTTTATCTAAGACTTTTCTCAATGTAATGAATAGCAAAGAGATTTGTGGATCTTTGAGGGAGTTGGTCTCGGAAGGCCTAAGAGCAGCTTGTTATGCAACCTACAAGAGAGTTTGTAGTTTAGGTATATGGGAGGCAGATTTGGCTGAGTCATTAGAAAAAGCTTTGGAAGAGCCTGATTGCCTTAGGAAAACTGAGTCTGGAACAAATCCATTAGAAGTTTACTGGTTTAGTGACTTGGTTATTAACTTGGATGAACTTTGATATATGGTGTTCTGTTTCTTGAACAACAGATCAACATTGACCTGAGCTTAATTCTGCTTTAACTTAATCACAAAGAGCAACAACTTGTTCTTTTTCCATTCGGAGATCAACTTCAGGCACCAATGGGAAGTGGGTTTATAGGCTTCCAACTGTTGGGAACCTCAAAAAGCAAATGAAAGTAATGGTTCGTGAATGCCTGTGCCATGAGACCTTGCTATTTTTATATATTTCTTCATGTAATACTTTTTATTTGCTGGAGTTTCTCATGTATTTCCTCCTCATTGCCCGTTCTTAAATTTTGGTGTCCACTGTCCAGACAATGTGCCTGTACAATTTTGTTTTGGAAGCCCTTTATTTTATTTTATTTTATTTTTTATATTTCATGTGTATTTGAGACAGATGTCAATTTAATAGATTTGGTTGGAGGAATTTCCTATGATCTAGTTTGGAAGAAACTTTGTTCTTTTTATTTTCTGTGTTTTGGAACTTCTAGTGTGGAATTGAATAAAATTACCCCTTAATACTGTGAATGGGAGGAGATGTCCAAAAGGGGAGGGAAAAAGATAGGTGATAAGCAAAATCCTTTAATTGGGACATCAATGAGGAAGTTGTAGGAGGAAATTAAAAAAAAAATATAAAATAAACTTTTTTGCCCACTTTTCAAGTCCTCTCCATCCAAGTTCTTTACTCTCCTCAGCTTTCAATCATAGTATAGGATCTGCAGAAGCTATATCTGTCTGTCCAGCTCTCTAGTGCACTAAGAGCTGCATATTTTAACCTACAACCTTCTGCAGAAGTTTTTTTTTTTTTTTTTTAATCTTGGCCTTGATTCTGTAGCAGTTCAACTGCAGATACCAGCTCATATTTATCAGACTGAGGTTGGACCATGGATGGCATGAGCTTCAGGAAGTAGGCCAAGTTTGGGTTAAGTATGATTTGACCCTATTTCAAGATTCCTCAATTACCTTAGTATACAACATGAATCACCTAACTAGAATGAAAAAACAAACAAAAAAAAATCATCATAACTAATTGGCAAAGACCACCTGAAGTTAGGGTAATGTTTAAACTTTTATCTTAGTGTTGGCCTCCACTCCAATTTGGCTGCTATTGATATTTGGAAATCTATTGTGCATTGTCTTACATCAATGGCCAATAGATGGCATATACAAACTGTCTCTTATTCCAAAAGGATTGGGGAGGTCATACTTTGATGAGACCAAAGCCTAATTGGATAAGTCGAGTCATTTCCCATGGATGGAACACATCCTAATGGCCTATGGACCACCTATGTAGCCTAACCATTTTATTAAACTTCATTTCTTGATTATCGAATTTCATTACGATGTTCTTCCAGAGAAAGAAATGAAATGGAGATAATTTATTTAGTGCATTTAAGAAGATAAATTTGTCCCAAATTAATGAATAATATTGACCTCTTAAATATACTAAAGGAATCGTTTCCATTTCACTTGAAATGGAGAGGATATGTTTCTGTTTTATATAAGATCAATGTTATACAACATATTTATCACAAATTAGGATTCCCCTTCCCTCCTAAATACAACTTACTTAATTAAGTATATTAATGTTGTTATGCAAATGAGTAATGTTATATACTTCATTTTTATTACACTTTGTTAATGACTTGGTAGTGTCACATAAACAAAATAAGATAAAAATAAAATAAAAGTGTGATTTATAGCATTTTTATTTACAAAGTGTGCTGCCAATGTTTAGCAATTTCCCTTTCTCGATCTCTCATAGTTATCAAACCCACTCTTGAAAAGAAAAAAAAGAAAAAAAGAAAAGAGGAAACTTTAGTTACAAACCAATATTTCAGGGCCTTTAAAATCGTGCGTATTTTTAAAACACATCATCTTTAACTTTTGTGTGAAAATATGAATTTTTCATGGCCGTTTTTTTAAAAATCAACTCTCAAATAAAGTAATCTTTTTTTCTTTTTCTTTTTTGGAGATTTTATTTATAAAAAAAGAAAAAAAGAAAAGAAAAGAAAAGAAGCCCATTAGGTAGGGATTCGAATCCCTAACAATTTACTACTCTTGTTGCTAACATGAATTTTTCATGGTCATTTTTTAAAAATCAACTCTCAAATAAAGTAATCTTTTTTTTTTTTTTTTTGAGATTTTATTTATTTTTAAATAAAAAGCCCATTAGGTAGGGATTTCTTATTCCTAACAATTTACTAAGCTTGTTGCTATCAATTCAAGCATCAGGTAAGAAAGTTTTCATGAGATTTACTTGTCCAAAAAATAAGACGTTTATCGTTTATAGCCCGTTTGGGATTGAGTTTAAGAAATAAAGCTTTTAAGTCAAAAAAACGTTTTATAGTAAAAGCTTTATTTTTAAGTTTATGCCAAAATTGCGTTTTAGCTATTTTTGAGCCTTTTGGACACTTAAAAATCGCTTTCAATTTCTTTTACCAACATGTTACTTTTTTTTTCAAACGAATTTTTCGAGTGTTAAATTCACTTTTAGATCTATCAAACGCACACCCAAACATACCCTTAATATTAAAAAAATTAGTAATAATAGATATATCCGGGGGCATGTTAGACATTTTGCTTGAGGAGTACACTCGTACTCGGTGCTCTCAGCAGCTTTTTACGTGATAAAATATTACTATTGAAGCTGATGAGCAGAGTTGACTGAAGTAGCTATAAAATGGCTTCGACGACAACGTTCCGCCCATATCCCAACCCCGGCCTGCACCAACGGCGTCGTCTCATCTCCAAGGAGACAGTTTGGTAGCTTCGCCTTTGGGTCAACCACAAGCTTGTTTGGCTCCATTGGACCATTTCGATGTCCACCGGAATAAACCGACCCGAAGCCGTGATATCCGCGACTTCTCGTACTTTTGATGTGGTGATCATCGGAGCTGGAATCATCGGGTTGACTATCGCCCGGCAGTTCCTGATCGGGTCGGACCTGTCTGTCGCCGTGGTCGACAAGGCTGTCCCTTGTTCCGGTGCCACTGGTGCAGGTAAAGCCTATTCTCTCGGATCCTTTATCCGGATCTTTCTCCTTGTGCTCTGTTTGTTTATCGAGCAAATGTGGAAAAAGGAAAGAACAAGAGAACCACTTCCTTATATTCTTTATGTGCGTGTATATATATATATATTGTAACAAACTTTGGTAAAACTCACAATTAAAAACTGGCTTGCAAGAAAAATGTGTTCAAGACATAGTTAAGATCAGATTTAACCCATGTCGAACACTATGATCGTAACACATATAAATATATAGGTATGTGTTGAGTATATATATGTGAGTATAAAAATGATAGAGTCCGATCACCTTGAATATGTAATAAGTGTGAATGCTTAATTTAAATCAAAACCCGTAGGTTTAGTGTGGTGTCCCACATTGCTTGAGGCTTGAGATGTGCTTATATGTATATTCGCATCCTTCTTGACAAAACGTGTTTTAAAGCGGTGATGACCATGAATCTATTAGAAGTTTGTTGTATAAGCATTGTATTGAGAGGGTAAAGTTGAAGAGTTGTATTGAAAATTTGAGATGATTGAGCATTTCCAAAAAAAAAATATGTGCATTTGACAACTCAAAAACTTTATCTTTAGGATTGCATAGAAAATTAAGCAAAAGATTGTTTAAGAAAGGTCTTAGTTTGTACATCCTTTTGGGATAAAAGGTTGGGTGATATTTGCAAGACCTTTTGAAAAAGGTCTTGCAATAAATTTGTGGCTTTTGTGATAAAAGGTCATGGTTTTTACACCTTTAGGGATAAAAGGTTGGCTTAAATTTTTTAAGGGTTAATTACCTTTTTCCCCATAAACTATAACGCATTGTTACTTTGCTCCCATGAGCTGACAACTCTACTGTCCGACCTTATTAAACTACCATTTTGTGCCCAAAACTTCCATTCCGTCAGTCAAAAGCGTTAACTCAAACGGTTAACCTGTCACGTGCGCTCCACATGCCATATTGAAATCTCCCATCAACTACAATGCATTGTCACTTTGCTTCCATAAACTGACAACCCTATTGTAGGCAAAAGTGGGATAGAAAATTTTAAGATGGCATGTGGGACGCACGTGACGGGTTGATTATCTGAGTTAATGCCTTTGATTGACGGAAATGAGTTTTTGGCACAAAATGGTAGTTTGATAGGGTCGGATAATAGGGTTGTCAGTTCATGGAGGCAAAGTAACAATGCATCGTAGTTGATGAGGGAAAATGTAATTACCCATTTTTTTAAAGATTCCAAATTTGATACCCTTTGCAAGTGTCTAAATTTAAAGGTCACTCACTACTTTAACTACCTTTTCCCATGTTTGCAGACTTTTCTAAAAGGATGCAAATGCTCCATATTTTTATAGTGTACTCGTATGGTTACTGTGTTTCTAAATTTTTCTTAAACTATCTCATAACTTTCATTTCATAGAGGAAAATGTGTAACACTTACGTCATTGTATGAGAATTTTACGTGTTTAGTATGTTTATTCTGTTTGTAAGTCTTTTTTTTTTTTTGCCTCCCTTCCCAATATCTAATTGGTAGTAGGATATCTCCATCTTTGGTTTGGCATTTGAGCCGGTGCAGGGCTATATATGGAGGGTACACAAAACACCTGGAAGTGAAAAATGGGAGCTGGCAATGAGAAGTCATGAATTGTGGGAATTGTTGGCAGAGAGCATACATGAACAAGGGTTGAATCCTCTTGAAGTGTTGGGTTGGAAGAAGACAGGTATTTAAACTCTTCACTTTGGGAATGGAGTTTAGATTGTTGTACACAATTCAGATTGGATAGGCCATTCTATGCATAGGCCTTTGAAATTTTTACTATTTTGATTTTGATTTTTTTTTTTTTTTCTCAATGTCAATTCTGATTACCTATAAAATAAATTAATATCTAAACCTTGTCGAATGGTAAAAATATCATAAATGTTAGGAAAATTTATTTTACTCTTTTCTTTTTATTTTGACATGTGATTTTAATAATTCTTCACTTAAACATCATCCATGGTGCACACATTACCTAAACATTCATAGGACAGATAAGGTGTGGATCAGGGAATGACCAACCTACCTTACTTTTTGTTGGAACTAGTGGCTCATATTAGAACACCAGTGGAAGGCCAAGTAGTCGGGAGCAGAGTGAACAATAGCGACGTTCATGGAGCAGGAGTTTTGGGGATTTTCAAAATACGTCGGTACAATTAGGGTTTAGAATTTTCCTGTATATATATGTTATGATGTAACTCTGAATCATTAATAGCAAAATACAGCCGCACTCGTAAGTACATTGCCAAATCACGTTAAATCTGTGTCTCAACTCTCTCTTTTCGATTCTATATTGTTTATCATTGTTGTGTTCGGTAACAACAATATGGTACTCAAATTTGTAGGAAGCCTATTAATTGGTAGAACTCCTGGAGATTCAGATTTATTAAAAAGGAGAGTGCAGCAGTTATCTGAAGCTGGATTGCAAGCAGAGTACCTGTCTGGCCATGATTTGCTTCAAAAGGAACCTGCCCTTATGGTTGAAGAAGATAGTAGTGCTGCTTTTCTTCCTGATGACTGCCAATTGGATGCTCAACTTACTGTTGCATTTATTGAAAAGGTTAGTTATTTTTGTACTTTTAACTATACCAAACATTTTCTTGTTTTTTTATTGAGATAATATGGTTAATATGTAGGCCAACAGACATTTTGCATCAGAAGGCAGATATGCAGAGTTCTATCATGACCCAGTAACATGTTTATTAAGGTTTGTTGTCACATTATGACATGCAGTTGAAACTATAGCCATGAGTAGAGTAATGTTATAAGTCCCTATTGTGTCACTCTAAAAATGATGTTACTTCTAAAATTACCATTGAAAAACTTTACGAAGAACACAAGAGTGACTTTAGAATTACTTGTGCAAAACGCAATATGAAGGTGATACCAATTGTTCGGCTAACTACATATTCTTTCATACTCAGGTCTGGTAGCCATGAGGGGTTTGAAGCTGTTCTTACTTCCAAAAATACCTTGTACAGTAAGAAGGCTGTTATAGTTGCAGCTGGCTGCTGGAGTGGGCCTTTAATGCATGAATTGCTCATAGAATCAGAGATTTTGTTGGATGTCCCTGTAAAGCCAAGAAAGGTAAGTTCAAGTGTACTGATTTGTTCCTGCACAGCTTAAGATTTCTTAGGGCTTGTTTAAGATTACGTTTATGAACCTCAAAAGTGCATTTAATACCCTAAAAGTTCATTTGAAAAAAAGAAGAACACTCGTTTGGTAAAAAAAATTCAAAGCGCTTTTGAATGTCAAAAAGCTTAAAAATTGTCAAAATGCACTTTTAGTAAAAGCTTAAAAATGAAGTTTTTGTCCAAAAACGTTTTTTTTACTTAAAAGCTTTATATTTCAAATACAATCCAAAACAAGCCCTTAGTTTGTTTTGACAGATGTCATTTATACTACACTTGGTTAGGTAGCGGAGAAGAGGAAAGCGAGGTAGAATTAAGAATTTTCTTTTACTTTGTGCATTTAATTGGTTTGTGTGAGGAGTAGAGGATGGAAAATCACATAAACTTCTTTTATTGACAAACTTTTTATGCAATCTTTCCTAGCGTTTAACACTCAAAAAGTTCATTTCCCAAAAAAAAAAAAAAAGAAAGGGAAAGAAAAAAAGTATCCTTCTGGTAAAAAAAAATTGAAAGCGCTTTTAAGAGTCCAAAAAGCCTAAAAATGACAAAAACGCACTTTTGGCAAAAGCTTCATTTTTAAGCTTTTGCCAAAAACCACTTTTTAACTTAAAAGCTCTATTTCTCAAACATAATCCAAAACAAGCTTTTAGTAGCTTGTGTTTTTATGCAACACCCCACCTTTTGTATGATCTGCATGGTAGGGTCACCTCCTTGTGCTTGAAAATTCAATGCCCTTCAACTGAATCATGGTCTAATGGAGGCGGGCTATGTCAATCATCAAACCATTTCACCTTCTGGATCACTTGATCATGGGCAAGCCTTGTCTGTTTCAATGACAGCCACAATGGATGCTATGGGTAACCTTGTTCTTGGTATGATTTTTATACCTTTTAATTATCATTACATGTAGACAGAACTTCCAGTTCTGTACTTTTTACTTTTATTTCTTTCTTGTAGAATTACTTCTCCATTCAATTCAACTGCAATGGTTTTGCTTGTCCAGTCTTGGCCTTTAGGCTTTTATATATATATATATACATGTACGTATGTATGCGTGTGTGCGCGTGCAATAGATCATGTTGGCTGTTGGTAGAAATTCCAGTCTCACTTTCAATCTCTATTTATTTACTTTTCACCCTAAGTTTGCAACGAGATAAATTAAGTTATAAAGGAACCTAGACTTTTCAAACACAAAGTTTAGTATTAATTCTTTTCATGTCTTTATTCATAACATAGTCCTTTTTAAATAGAAGATTTATTATATATTACATAAGAGAGCTATGGCTAAGTCAACAAAGACTATTATTGAAATAACATCTTAACCCTAATATGGTTAGGGTTGGCCGATGTATTATAACATAATATAAACCTAATACATAAAATTAATAAAGCTGGCCTAATATGGAAATGCTTGTAACACTGACCATCAATCCAATATTTATCTTTTCAGGGAGCAGTCGCCAGTTTTCAGAGTTCAGCAGAGAAGTAGATGAGCCCATCATCACTCAAATATGGAAGCAGGCTAGGAAATTTTTTCCCACATTAAAAGAATTGCCCCTTTCAGATTTCAGTGGGAGTAGAGAAGTGAGAGTAGGATTACGCCCTTATAGTGAGTCCCAATATGATTTAAAATCCTGTGGAACAGAGAATTATTTTTAAGTAGTTGGCTTTTGAATATCTGCAATGATACTATCATTTGCTTGTCTAGTGCCTGATGGGAAGCCAGTGATTGGGCCTGTGCCTGGCTTGTCAAATGTGTTCCTTGCAACTGGGCATGAAGGAGAAGGACTTTCTTTGGTAAGTTCGTACTCTCTTATTCTGCTAAAGAATATGTGCATGGAAATCAAAAGACTTGCAAAAGGATAAATTGCCCCATTTTGTGTAAAAAGTTAAGCTATATCTGGCAAATGCCATAATACATTTTGTATGGAATTCCATATGTGACGGCTCACGTTGTCTAGGTGTAAGAAATGCGATGTGCTTATATAGAGCATACTCTTTTTAAATGGTATGAGACTTTTTTTAGGTAAATCTAATAACAAAACTGTTGAGGCTGAGGCCCAAAGCGGATAATATTATACCACTTGGAGCGGGGTATTACATAATATGCCATAATTGTAAGATTTACTCATCATTTTGGTCCAATTTCCAGGCTTTGGGAACTGCTGAGATGGTTGCTGACATGGTGCTGGGCAATCCTGGGAAAGTTGATAATGCACCTTTTGCCGTCCTAGGCCGATGCTGATTGGATGAGTGCTAGGGCAACTAGCTCATTTGGAGTGGGACTTCACTTGTTTTGGTTTAAGGTTGTACAAATAAACTGGATATGTTTCATAACATGTCAAATGGATATGCTGTTAGGAATCCCCTTTCCTGTAGAAGTTCTTTGTTGGTTTCTTTTTGTTTTCATGGCCTTGATTCTGTAGCAGTTCAACTGCAAATAAGATGTAAATTGTAAGAAAATAAGGAGCAATTTGGACACAAAATTTTCTGGAAATCCTTTTTCTCTTCCTACATGTGGTGTGGAAACATGAATTCTTTTTTTGGTTAAATACTAAATACCCCCTAGGGTTTAATAACTTTATTTTTTCCTTTCTTAAGATTTGATTTTTAATCATAAGAGGTCCCCGTGATTTTGATAATAGACCAAATTAATCATTCTGTCAGTTGACCGTTAGTTGATTTAACAGAATTTCACGTGGACCAATCAGATATTAACACATGGCACCTACTTAATTTTTTTAATTTTTTTAATTTTTTTTTTTTAAAAAAGGAAAAAAAGTTGGGGGTGGCTCAGGCCATGGGCCACCCCCTTTTTTTTTTTTGTTTTTTCTAAATTACTTTTTCTTTTTTTAAAAAAAAAAAAAATTAAGTAGGTATTACGTGTCAACATCTGATTAGTTCACATAAAATTTCGTTAAGTCAACTAACAATTAACTGACAAAAAGATTAATTTGGTCTATTATAAAAACTACAAAAATTTCTTGTGATAAAAATCAAATCATAAGGAAAAAAAAAAAGAAAAAAGAAAAAAGGAGGTTATAAAACCTAAGAAGTATTTAGTATTAATTTTTTTTTTTTAAAAAAAAAACTTTAAATTAAATGCTATTTAAATCGTAAAATTAAAGACGCATAATCATGATACTAAATACCTTACATTTTAGATATTTTTTAAAGACGGATTATTGTTGAAAGATCGCAATCTCATACTCTCCTTGATGCTTCCAGTTGCATGTCAGACGGTTTTCTTGTACACTCTCTACTCTACTCACTAGCTCAGAGTCTTCTCAGCTGATTTCCTACATTTTCACTCTGGATAAATCGATAGAGCTGCAAAGAACAATACTTTTGGAGACAGAAAATGGCTTCAACATTAACGTTTCGCCCAAATCCCAACCCCTGCACCAACGGCGTCGTCTCATCTCCAAGGAGACAGCTTGGTAGCTTCGCCTTCGAGTCAACCACAGGCTTGTTTCGTTCCAAATTACTCGCCGGGAAATCCTTTTCGCTTTCGACCGGAATAAACCGACCCGAAGCCGTGATATCAGCGTCTTCTCGTGCTTTTGATGTGGTGATCGTAGGAGCTGGAATCATCGGGTTGACTATCGCCCGGCAGTTCCTGATCGGGTCGGACTTGTCTGTCGCCGTTGTCGACAAGGCCGTCCCTTGTTCCGGTGCCACTGGTGCAGGTAAAGTCTACTCTCCGATCCTTTATCGGGATCTTTTTCTTTGTGCTCTGTTTGTTTATCGAGAAAAGGTGGACAGAGGAAAGAACAAGAGAACCACGTCCTTATACAATACCAACTCTTTGGGTTTCATATATATATATATATATATATAAGTATCATTTCGACAAATGGATTAAAGATTGGATTTTTCTTTGTTTATGAGTAATTCAAATCTTATTATCAATTGTTTAGGGGTGCAACTCTCAGTACAAATGAAGTACACAAGAGAACTCGTTAACAAACGTCTAAAATCTCAGGGGAGTTGGGAAAAAAAAAAAAAAACTATTACTTGCTGCTATCCATGTGTAAAGGGAATTGAACATGATTTTTTTAAGCTTTACTACTGACATCTCTTGATCTTCAAAGCTCCTTGCATTCCGTTCTTTCCAAATACACCACATTAAACACAAAGGAGCCAACCTGCAAAATTTCAAAATGTTGCAATGTCCTGCCGACCTCCCAAACTCACCAACAACCCTCTCACTCTTTTAGGCATAACCCAAACAATACCAAACAAATTGGAAGACAAGCTCCATAAATCTCTCGCTCCTTCACAATGAAAAAGAAGGTGATCAATGGACTCCTCACTCATCTTGTACGTACAATACCAATCTACCATAATGATGTTCCTCTTCCTCGGGTTATCCAAAGTCAGTATTTTTCCTAATGCCGCCATCCACACAAAGAATGCTCGAAGGAACCTTAATTCTCCAAATATTCTTCCATGGAAAAGGGGAACCAATAAGTATGGTTAACATATGATAGTATGACCTTACTTCAAATTGCTCCCTTTGGAAGGGATCCAACATATTCTATTCAGATCTCCTTGCCTTACTCTTAACATCTCCAAAAAAGAGGTGATAATATGTACTTCCCAATCATGTACTGGTAAACAATATATTCCATTGAATACCCCCATTTCGGAACTACATATGACTCCAAAAACTGCTGGCCCCCTACACCAGACTCCAATGACTCCAAAAATCTATTATGGCCGTTTGCACGCCTCTGTGCAATGTACACTAAATCCCTAGACCTAAATGTCCTATAAAAATCTCTCAGCTTCTCTCCCCTAACCAACTCTTCCACTGTTGACCTCAGTCACATCACGCTCGGCTTGCTCAAAAGCACCACTCGATAGGTTCCTCTGCTCCTCTTGGCAAAACAAATGCCTTGTTTCCCATCTTCGGATCAAATCTTGAATGATTTTGCTTCAACATAGAAAAATCCTAAATAACACATCTTTCATGACATTGAAAAAATTGAAAAAACCGATGGCTCTCTTTAGAACACTTTCTCACACGCACACACGCCGCCTACTTCCTCGATTTCCCAATCATTCATTTATATTGTGACGGAGAGCAAAAATTTTTTGTTAAAAAAAAATGCCTTTTTTATCTTTTAAATTTGTTTACAAAAAACACATTTTAGGTCCTGTTTTTTTACTTTGGCTCCTCAAAAAAAAAAATTACTATAGTTTGACCCCCCCTAAAATTAACTCTCTAGTTTCATCCCTGCATTGATATATAAGTAAAATAATTAAGAAGGGTTTCGACAACAATTAGACTCAATGTAGTTGTGACATTTCTGTTCCTTTAGAGTGAGAAACTAAGGGTGTATTAGAGTAAAGATTGGAATATACTATAATTAATAGGTCTTGCCTAAAAAAACAACTGATATGATGACTTATATTCCCTCCCTTGGTCCAGAAATCAAATCAAAAAGTTTCTACACTTTCCCACAATACCCTTTACTATTAATATAAAAGAAAAAGCCTAGGAAGAATTTGAAAACTTGAGAGGGTAAAGTTGAAGAGTTGTATTGAAAATTTGAGATGATTGACCATTTCTAAAAAATGTGTGCATTTGGAAACTCGAAAACTTTATCTTTAGTATTGCATAGAAAATTAAGCAAAAGATTGTTTATGTTAGTCGTGTGGCTACTGTGTTTCTAAATTTTGCTTAAAATCATTCTCATTGATCATAACTTTCATTTCATTCAGGAAAATGTGAAACACTCATGTCCTTGTATGAGAATTTGAAGTGTTTAGGATGTTTATTCCGTTAGTGCGTCTATTTATTTTTTTTCTTTCTTTCTTTTTTTGTCTTCTTTCTCCGCCCTTACTAATTTCTCCACCTTTGGTTTGGCATTTGAGCTTGTTGTAGGGCAGGGCTATATATGGAAGGTACACAAAACACCCGGAAGTGATAAATGGGAGCTAGCAATGAGAAGTCATGAATTGTGGGAGATGTTGGCAGACAGCATACACGATCAAGGGTTGAATCCTCTAGAAGTGTTGGGTTGGAAGAAGACAGGTATTCAAACTCTTAACTTTTTTCAGATTACAAATTCCTCTGATGCTTCAACCTCCACACACACCAAAAAAAAAAATCTTAGTTTATAGTTTCTTTGGGAAGTGAGTTTAGATTGTTGTACGCAATTCTGATTGCCATAGCATTCAGTTATGTCCATTCTATGCATAGGCCTTTTAAATTTTACTATTTTTTTTTTTTCCCCATCAAAGTCAGTTCTGAGTACCTACAAAATAAATTAGATATCTAAATCTTGTCGAATGGCCATTGTGCTTAAAAATATCATAAATGCTATGAATTTATTTGACTCTTTTCTTTTTTATTTTAACTTGTGTAGCATCATCCATCCTCCATGACCATTCTGGATTGCAAGCAGAATGGCCATTCTTTTTATTTTCAGTAATTCTTCACCCAAACATCATCCATGGTACAAACATTACCTAAACATTCATAGAACAGATAAGGTGTGGATCAGAGAACGAACAACCTACGTTACTTTTTCTATTGCTTACTGAGCACAACGGAAGTCCTCAAGCAGAAATCGCTTTGCTGCTGTAGATATCACAAACTTAAAAAATTGTGAGATTATTTTAGTAAATTTTTTTTTTGTTTCTTTTTCGAGATACAAAAGGTCAAATATTAAAACTATGGGATGATATGGTACTAAACTTTATAGGAAGCCTATTAATTGGTAGAACTCCTGGAGATTCGAATTTATTAAAAAGGAGGGTGCAGCAGTTATCTGAAGCTGGATTGCAAGCAGAGTACCTGTCTGGCCATGATTTACTTCAAGAGGAACCTGCCCTTATGGTTGGAGAAGATAGTAGTGCTGCCTTTCTTCCTGATGACTGCCAATTGGATGCTCAACGTACTGTTGCATTTATTGAAAAGGTTAGTTATTTTGTACTTTCGAACAAGCCGTTGTTGTATAGTGGTAAGTATTCCCGCTTACTTATCAAAAAAATATATATATATATATATTTTGTACTTTTGACCATATGGCAAACATTTTCTTGTGTTTTTTTTTTTTTTTTTTAATTAAGATAAATTATCTGCCATTCATACACAGTATAATTTATATAGATAGATATGGTTAATATGTAGGGCAACAGACATTTTGCATCAAAAGGCAGATATGCGGAGTTCTTTCATGACCCAGTGACATGTTTATTAAGGTTTGTTGTCACATTATAACATGCACTTGAAACTAGTGCCATGAGTGGAAAATGCAGCATGGAGGTGATACCGGCTGTTAGGCTAACTACATATTCTTACATACTCAGGTCTGGTAGCCATGAGGAGGTCAAAGCTGTTCTTACTTCCAAAACTACTGTGTACAGTAAGAAGGCTGTTATAGTTGCAGCTGGTTGTTGGAGTGGGTCTTTAATGCATGAATTGCTTAGAGAATCAGAGATTTTGTTGGATGTCCCTGTAAAGCCACGAAAGGTAAGTTCAAATGTACTGACTTGTTGCTGCACAGCTTAATCCTTAGTTTGTTTTGACAGATGTCATCTATACTGCACTTGGTTAGGGGGAAGAGGAAAGGGGGGTAGAATTAAGAATTTTCTTTTACTTTGCTCATATGGTTTGTGTGAGGAGTAAAGGATGGAAAATCACAGAAACTTCTTTTATTGGCCCACCAAAAATTTAGTTTTGAAATAGGTCATTTTTTAAGTGTAAAACTTCTGAGACAAGTCATGTACAAAGTTTTTAGCATAAGTTACAAGCATTCAAGTGAAGCCTTGGTTAACTCACAAAATAAAATAAAATGAAACCTTGGTTTATTTTATATTCACTCTTAATTTCCAAGATCTCACTTTCCTTGCATATATATTTCCTTCTGTGCGCTTATTTTGACCTCATAATTTTCCTTCCTTTCCTTTTCATGTTCTCTGTTATTGTATTGTGGTGAGATAGAGGTCGAGTTTCTTGGACCCATCACAACGAACAAAGTACTCATGTCAGACAATGACATGACACACCATGGGTATGGGTGTGTTAGATGCATTTCTGGTATTCCCAAGTTCAAACATGTAATTAGAAATAATGGACTTTCATACTTAAGAAAAATATCCCTCAGGTACTTCTCTGATAAAGTTCTACTATTACATAAAAATTTCTAATTTGAGTGGAAGTATGTAACATGTGCATCATCATCTGAGTTTTAGTGGATAAATGAAAATGGGACATTTTGCTAATATGAATTGTTTCATTGTTCTAAGATCTTGTGCACATATGTACCTCTTACCACATGCACACTTGACTCGTGTGTCCCAGTCCTTGTGACATGGGAACGAGTGAAGTTTCCAGCAAGACAAATAATGATGTGTTTGTGTGAATCCAATGTCAGCATTTGTCATGGGAGGCTCAGATGTCATAAGGTGATATTAGTGATTTTTTTTATTGTTGAAGTGAAGATACTATTCCATTGACAAACTTTTTAATGCGTTCTTTCCTTCTGAATGAGTTAAACTAGTAGCTTGTGTTTTTGTGTGACACCCCACCTGTCCTTTAATCTGCATGATAGGGTCACCTCCTTGTGCTTGAAAATTTCAATGCCCTTCAACTGAATCATGGTCTAATGGAGGCGGGCTATGTCAATCATCAAACCATTTCAGCTTCTGGACCACTTGATCATGGGCAAGCCTTGTCTGTTTCAATGACAGCCACAATGGATGCTATGGGGAACCTTGTTCTTGGTACGATTTTTATATCTTTTATCATTACATGGTGGACAGAACTTTCAGTTCTGTATTTGTTTACTTTTATTTCTTTCTTCTAGAGTTACTTCTCCATTCAATTGCAATGGTTTTGCATTTCCAGTCTTGGCCTTAAGGCTATAAAACGTTATTTCAGTCATATTATTTCATGAATAATTAACTGAAATAACATTTACCTGTATCGTTCAGCACATTTTTTGTTTTGTTTTGCTTTTTATTCCTTTTTTTTTATAAAAATAAGGAGCACTTCTCATTTGTTCTGAGCTTTAAGATTCATTCAGCTAGATACTACATATACTATGGGTGGATTACGAGCCCAAGAGTCTCATACTTGATGGTGTTTCAATGCTAAGTTGCCAAAACATGCATTTAGTAGACCTAAGCTGGGAGTGTGTTTTCCTGGCAAAACTTTCTGTACTCTTTTCCTTTTACTAGTCTGCCCTCAGAGATTTATGGCTGTGCAATAGATCATTGATAGGATCCAACGGATCTATTACAAGAAATCAGAAAAATAACTGAGGAAAAGAGAATATAATGATCACTTCGAGGGGATCGGGCCTCCTATTCTTGCCTTAAGCAAAGGTAATTTTCCTTGATGATTTTGCCATACGGCATTTACAGCTTTTATATGGGGAAAATTAAGCTAAATATGGAAATATGAATTCAAGAGTAATTAAGAAAATATGAAACTTGCAAGAAAACAATCCATAGAAGGAAATTAATGTAGTAACTAAGCTAAGCGTAGGGACCAAGCCAAAGAGAGGATTCTAGAACCCTCAAGAATCCTATCAATCATGCTGGCTGTTGGTAGAAATTCCAGTCTCACCTTCATTCTTTATTTATTTACTTTTCTCGCTGTTGAGTATTCTATATTTTCGTGACAAAACCCCCAATCGAATATCTGTCTTTTCAGGGAGCAGCCGCCAGTTTTCAGGGTTCAACTCCGAAGTGGATGAGCCCATCATCACTCATATATGGAAGCGGGCTGGGGAATTCTTTCCCACATTAAAAGAATTGCCCCTTTCTGATTTTATTAAGAGCAGAAAAGTGAGAGTAGGATTACGCCCTTATAGTGAGTCCCAATATGATTTAAAATCCTGGGGAACAGTGAATTATTTTTAAATAGTTGGCATTTGAATATCTGCAATGACAAATATCATTTGCTTGTCTAGTGCCTGATGGGAGGCCAGTGATTGGGCCTGTGCCTGGCTTGTCAAATGTGTTCCTTGCAACTGGGCATGAAGGAGAAGGACTTTCTTTGGTAATTTTCATACTCTCTTATTCTGCTAAAGAATGCATGGAAATCATAAGACTTGCAAAAGGATAAATTGCCCTGTATGCATGCAGATTTTATTAGTCTTCCATTACATTTTGTTGCTGGGGGTAAGCTAAATTGACCCATTTTGTGTAAAAAGTTAAGCTGTATTTAGCAAATGCTATGTCACATTGTGTATTCCATTACCTCTCAGTGAAGTAATACGTCATAATTGTAAAGCTTATTCATCATTTTGGTCCAATTTCCAGGCTTTGGGAACTGCTGAGATGGTTGCTGATATGGTGCTGGGCAATCCTGGGAAAGTTGATAATGCACCTTTTGCTGTCCCAGGCCGATGTTGATTGGATGAGTGCTAGGGCAACTATTATAACCAGGTTTTGACCTGCAAACCTGTAGAGCTAGAGTAACACATTGGGAGTGGGACTTCATTTGTTTTGATTTAAGGTTATACAAATATACAGGATATGCTTCATAACATGTTAAATGGATATGCTGTTAGGAATCCCCTTTCCTGTGATGCCCTCTTTGGATCCAATATTTGATGTATCAGGGTACAAAAGATTGTATGGAATTTTGGCAGGACCTTGTCTGTTCTTGAGCTCAGGATTCCTATTCCTCGCCTTGATTTTTTTCTCTATCTTTTGAAGTTCTTCATTGAACTTCTCAAATTTATGCTGAACCTCTTCATTGTCTGTCCACTCTGATGGCCTCTGACCCAAGTACAATTCATCTGATGTGTGCCGTGATAGGACATCCGCTAATGCTACACCAATGCTCATCTCGAATTTTTCAGGCAACATCTTAAGATAGTATTGGTCTGGATCCTTTAGGAACTCAGCAAATTCGAATGTTCCTTCCTCTGGAATGAACTTTCGACATAGTCCGGGACGATTTAGCGGGTAGCCAGCATATGCGTATTGCCCGAAGTTCACCACAGCATGGAAGCCAGAGGTGATCCATATGAGAATTGTCAGAATCTGTATTAGGTTTGAGCAAGTTGTCATTTCATACCACCGTGCATAACTCTTATCACCATGACCTACTGTTCGAATTTCCTTCCGCCATGCTTTGAGTTCTGAGTCAGCCTTGACAGAGTCATCATCTTTGTAGAAGATGGAGCAAAAATCTGTGACCCATGTCTTGATGGCAGTCCATACGTCAAGTCCATCTACTGCATAGGGATAGTCGAAGAGGAGCTCAACTCCGGTGGGACTATTTGGATCTGATTGGACCAAACCTCTAGAGGAATTTGCCATGAAGTTCTAATATCAGAATATCGAAAAAAAAAATAATAATAATAATTCTAAAAATAATAATAATAATTCTATGTCCCACTTCTGAATTTCTTGTAAATTATCCAGACAATTTACCTTGCACTCATAAAAATCAATATTAATTTAAAGAAATACCTTTTGAGTAGATCAGCAGGAAGGGCCTGCTCATCAAATCTCCACTCCTTGTAAAGCTTAGAAGACAACTCCATGGAGATTTCGCCAGAAAACAATATTTTCTCAAGGATACCTCCAGAGTTAATGAGGATGCTCCGAGCCAATGCATTTATGTGCATGGTGTCTTTGAAATGAGGATCCAGTAAACGATGGATTGGGTGCATCGCACTCAACTGCCTTCTAGTGGCAATGATGAATGGTTCGACTACTGCATGAGTTTTCAACCTGAAAAAGTGCGTCAAATTGCAACCACTAACAATATTTCTTGTCACAAATATGATATTAGAAAGAATAATGATAGAAATTATATTTTTATTCGATAATTATCTCACAATCTTAACGTGATAGTATTAACCATTATACTTGGCGCCAGGTACAATGAGGGATCAAAGATCTACCAACTATTTGGCTGCCAATAGCACAGCACACCATTTAAATAGATAAGTGTAAATGTAGAAACTGTTAAATGGTATGTATTGTTAAAATAATAATTAAATGATTAAATCTACTCTTTCTTGTAATCTTAAGTTTTTGAAAAAAGCAATGATTTTGTGTTAGGTCTCACTTGTTGATGGAGAGTTTGAATCTAAACATGTAGAGAAGTGTAACAATGTTAATTAAGTTTATAAATAAGTGGTGATTTAACATGCATGTCTTACAATTTTGTACCATTAAATTGAAATATATAACACTAATATAACAAAAGTTTTACTATGTGAGCAGGTACTGCCCTAAAACACTTTGGAATCTGGATTCCCTTGAGTGCACAGAATTGTTGAACTCACCAATGGCTGATTAGTTGATGATAAACAGAGTCATTGGCTGCAACATGAGCTTTAGCAAGCTGCCACAATGCTGCTTCAGTGCCCTCACTTGCTGGAACAAACACCCTATTGATCTGCTGATTGCCACAAGAGCAGCCAGGCAAGCTAAGTTCTATCGCTAATGGCTTTAGCGTGCTATCACTCCTTGAGTATAGTAGTGTTCGAGATGCATAAACACAAACACCCTCTTTGTTTATTCTGCTTAAAAATGGCATTAGGTAGTCATGGTGATCCAAGATGACCATACTACCTCTGGCCTGTGACATTTATTGGAAGTCAGAAAGGAGGAAGACGAGGCCAGAAAACTGTCGTTAAACATGACTTGAATGTCTTTTTCAATAATTAGTTAATTTTACTTTCAAATGAAATCAGTAGATTCTTTGATAAGCAGAGTGATGATACATTACTGGTTGGTAGTATTCTCACCGGGGGGAGGGGGGTGGGAGAAGGTGAAGAAAGAGAGCAAAAGCAAAAGCAATACTATTGGTTACCTCATGAAAAGGCACGCCATCAAGGCTGTGCTCTATGTGTGATAGCGTTATTGAACTAGACATTCCACTTTTGCTTTTTGGTGGAAAGTCCTGCAAGGTTAAGTCATATAAATAAAAACATTTGAAAACATCTAGAAACTCAGCCATCACAGAGTACCCGCTGCACCTCAAAACCCCACTTGCTTCACGGAACAAATTAGCCCCCCAAAAAGCATCCCTACGATTTTCCATTGAAAACGGCGTAAGTAAATGTTTGCTTATGATGTTTAAGAATGACAATGTTTGGTTGAAATTTTTGTTTGGTTAAATCTAGACCCTTGGTTGTTTTACTAGAGATTTGCTGTAGTTTTTTTACCACAACACATAAGCCGGATCCCTTCAGAGTACCCTGCCTACTGTATTGAACCACATCTATATCACTTTGCACAGATATGTGCTCATACGACTTAAATAAGCTGTATCAGCATAGTTTGATTCTATTTCCGTAATATTTTATTGCCTAGTAAGCTAAACCCTTGATTTTCTTATCTAAATAAGTCTTGCTTGATGCTATGAATTCAATTTAGATGTCGTATTGCAATTCAGTGAAGAAGAAACATAATTTTGCATGAGGCAATTGAAGATTGATCCCCTTGAAGCGATCAATTGGAGGTTTCATCCCCTCAAAGTGATCAGTTCCTTTGATTTTCTGATTTTCAATCAATAGAAACCCTTGGATTCCTATAAAACTTAACGCCAAAGTCCTAGCATTTCTTTTTCTTAATCTTTTTGGAAGATAAGTGTGGGAATGGCATGGTGGTTCTGATCTAGGCCATGACCTGAGCTGACAATTGCTTAAACCTGGCCCATAAGGGTAGTAGATACCTTCAACCACTTGATACGTGTTGGATTAATTCCAGCAAGCATTTGGCGCCCAAACTCCTGATCATCCAGCCATGCCAATTGGTTTTCTGAAAATAGAAAGCAAAACTGAAAATGAAAATGAAATTTTGTGTGTTGCACTGAGTATAAATTGACAGTGGGCACTTCACCTGCAATAATTTGAGGCAATGGAAACTTCAATAATGGGTTTTTCTTGCTTGCATCAATAACTTCTTTGTAAAGCTTATCTGGTACCATTTTCTTTAATGTCTCTTTAACCCTTTTCTCCGCTACTTGGCTTCTTTTTCCAGAAAAGATGCTGCTTGTCTCTTCAAATGAACTAAAACTCCTAGAATCTTGGACTGTCTGAGGGATAAGGAAATGTACAGTAGCCTGGACTGCATTTGATATCAACTCAGACAGTTTCTTGGGGTTTAACTGCTCGTCCGAAGGAACATATATGTCTAACTTTCCTTTCTCCGGACGGCTCTCAGTTAGAGGATCTGCAAGGTAGTCATGAAGAAGAAAAAGGAAAAAGAAAAGTATTGGGTTTGTCAAATTTTGAGCCATGGTAGGGATGGAACATGATCAATATCTGAAACCTATCTAGTGATGACAGCCAATATATGGTGCAACATGAATTCAAGGAACCCTCTCCCTTTTTTTTTTTTTTTTTTTTTGGCTTAACAAGTTAATTCTACCTTGTGTGCCAAGTTTAATAGAACAGATTAGGGTTCTCTGTGGACTACACAATATGTTGACTAATTTAATTGAAATAGGAGATAAAGTGTAGAGTTAGGATTCGAATTCAAAACTCCTAATGAGATGAGGGAAGTTGTATACCTTGATTGCTCGGGGGTCGACCTGTTCTTACCCTGCGAGGATATGGATGCAGAGGTCCCCCTAAGACAGGCCTCGCATGTTCTCTACCTTTATCAGGATTGCCAAGATCATTGTAGCAGTCATAGTCATAGATTCTATCCCATTCCTTCCTCTCCCCAGTTCCATTTCCTCTCAATCGTCCAAGTTCTCTCATCCTCAGTCCCCTTAGACCACTTGGCGTTTGGTTTGGAAGATAACTCTGAGATACCAACATTATACTTTGGTTGCTTGATTATATTGCATCTAAGAATGTATATATATACACAAGTCTAATAAATCAAATTTGTGTCTGTTGAAATACCATGTTGAAGTTTGTGAAAAATAAAATATGAGAATAATAGCGGGAACAAGAGACGGGTTCCATCACTCACTGTGTTAGAGAAAAAAATTCGATCTGCATTTGTGTTCTTGAAAGGGTATATCCAGGAGTTGCAGTTGAAGTGGATATTCTGGTTGATGATTTCAAGAGTTGCAGACTGAAGGAAGAGTTTATGCTTATGTTGGCTTTTAATGACCAAAGCTCCTGGAATTCCAAAGTCTGGCTTCACTTGAAACTTCACTTTATATGTTGTGGTTTTCATGCCATCAAAGCTGTTGCTTTCTCCATGTTTGAGGTATGCCTCCTCACTGAACTTCCCTTCGCCAGATCCTGCTGCATGGCATATGAAGGAATTATGCAACTGTAATGCATCAGAAGCAAGAGTATTGGTTGCTATATATCACTTTTTTTAATTTTTTTTTTTTTTTTTTTGAACAATTTCTGATCCGAGTGTTGGTTCATAATTGAGACTGTTATATCAGCATTGTGGGTTAGTTGTGGGAGAAAAATATGATTTATAGCACTACTCTTATAAGCAACGCTATTAGATAGGAGTAATGCTACATACCACACAAACATCCCACAAAGTTAATATGGCAAGGTCCAATAACTATTGAAATTTTTTTTTTTTTTTAGAAATGCTAGAAATTATATTTTTATCTTGTAATTAGCTTACAATGCTGAAGTGTCAGTCTCAATTAACCCTTAGATATTTTTGTTCTTCGTTTTAATAGGGACTAATCCAGGGTAGGTTGGAACTACCACAACAAAGTTGTTGGATAAAAATGTAATACAGCAAAACTCTTAAAATATTATATTTCTCATTAGACATTGAATTAATATTTGTGGGTTCTCTCACGCTTTTGACACAAAGACTATAAATGTTTGTTTAAAACTATTCTTTTTCTTTTCTTTTTTCCTTGTCTCATGTATCTAGATTATAGGTTGTAGATTATCCAAATAACATGTTATTATTAAAATAACAGCATGTAAGTTAAATCCTAAATATATATAATTTCCTTGCAATTGGCTATCTAAATTGCAAGAGGAAGGTTGTAGGGCTTACTTGTCCCTAGCAAATAGGCTTTGTAGTACGAGCTGCCTAGGATAGATGGACATATAGGCTTTATAGCAGTGACGGAGGGAGGGGGACCAGCATAGGCCATCGCCCCCCCCCCCCCCCCCCAAAAAAAAAAAATTGTAAGTAAAATTTTAATTTTAGTCATTTGGCCCCGGGCTCCTACCAAAAACTTTTTGGCCCTATTTTTAAATTTTTTGGCCCTCTCCAGTACAAATTTTTAGCCCTATTCTTAAATTTTTTTTGGCCATACCCATTATTATTATTTGTTTTTTTGGCCCTTACGGCCTTACCCACGCAAAACTTGCATTTCAAAATTTCTAGAATAAGAGAGAAGAGATTGATATGCACTTGTTTTGTGGTTTGGGAAATGAGAGTAAATGGGCACACATATGATAAGAGACAAGAATGGGCAGTGACTTTTTATTGTTTATTTTTTCAAGTTTCAATTTTCTTGTCTCTTGCCAGACTTGCTGTATAAATAATTATTTAAACAGTATGTGTATATATATATATATATATATATATATATATATATATATATATATATATATTGGCGTGCATGAATAGTCATGCACGCCAGTGTTTTGTAAATCACTGTTCTGCATTGTGTGTGGGTGTGAGAATTTAAGTGTGGGAATGGGCGCACCAAGGCAAGTTGGGACCGTGAGAATTATAGTTATTTAGTTGTCATTTAATTAAGTATAGTTATTTAATTGTAAACTGCAATATTTTTTTTAATTTTTATTCAATAATTATAGTTTGAGGTAGTCTCTAGTTCATAAAAAACAAGCAAAATATATATTTTTTTAATTAAAAAAAAAAATGTGGGGGTTGGCCTCTCCCAAAAAAATTTCTGGCTCCGTCCCTGCCCTACAGCCTCCTCTTTGTCATACAATTCAAACATTTAATTGCGGGATCTTTATCCAAAATTAAAAATATATATATATATATATATATATATATATGAAAGAAGCCATTTATTTAGGATAAAATTATGAAAGAAGAAGAAATTAATGATTAAAAAGAAGTAAATAACCTGGGGTGTCTTCAGTGCAACTATAGATCCGAAGCAAAAGTGAATTTCCAGGAGCCGATTGGCCTTCAGGGATAATGACAACCTTCCCGTTGATTTTGGAAAATGATTTAGCCGAAGGAGAAGAAGACCGTTGGAGCTGTTCCATTTTTATATAATTAATTAATTAGCACTTTCTTTTTCCCGGCTGGTTAACTCACTCTTTCTTTCTTTGTTGTTGATGGGTGAATGAATGCATGATCATCAATATATATATATATGGAAAACTTGAATCTTTGGTTTTTGGTTATGCATCTGATACCTTTCGTCCATCTTAGGTTTCTTGTTTGGTGAGCTAATATAAAATGCCTAAATCATACACTCGACAAGAGCAGCACACATATATATATATACTAACACAAACCAGACAAAATAATAATAATAATAATAATTAAGGTAAATTTTGATATACGTTTGTGGTCAACTTTGCTATTTGGATTTGCAGTTTCAAAACATGCGATTTAAAACAAAATAGCAATTTCAAAGCCTGTGATTTGAAAACACAGTCATTTTTTAAAAATGCACTCTCAAACGATATACTTTTCACGATTCAGTTTAAAATCACAATTTTAAAATAGCACTTTTGGCCTGCGAAATTGCAAAGCTAAACGGACTCTAGTGTGTTTAGTGATTTCAAAATGTGTGGTTTGAAAAAAATAAAATAAAATAAAATAGCGATTTCAAAACACAGTTAAGTGTGTAATAATATTATAGTTCGACCTTTAAAATCCTACATTTTTAAAAAATACACCCCTTTCTTGTTTTAAAAATCTTACATATTTTCCGCGTTTTTAAACCAACATTATTATCAAACAAGATACTTTTCAAAATTTTATTTAAAAAATCTCATGTTTTAATCTGCAAAATTGCAATCTCAAACAAGATACTTTTCAAAATGTAATTTAAAAATGCTTGTTTAATTTGTAAAATTGCAAAGCCAAAGGTATAGAAGAAGTTCAGGTGCAAACCTCTTTTACAGACTTTGGGTAAAAGCAACCAACAATTTCATTGGCTTGGGTG
Source organism: Corylus avellana (assembly GCF_965113065.1). Taxonomy (NCBI): domain Eukaryota; kingdom Viridiplantae; phylum Streptophyta; class Magnoliopsida; order Fagales; family Betulaceae; genus Corylus; species Corylus avellana. The sequence continues at coordinate 232,802 of NC_142491.1, read as the reverse complement.
CATCACAATGCAAGAATATAAATTCTAGGGATGTGCTCTAAATCCCTCATCTCTCTCTTACTTGTAAACAATTAAGTGAAATAAAGTACAATAATATAACTCTTAAAATTATATTTTGTTTCATATAATGGTGTATATGATATGACATTATTTAAAAGTTTTAAATGATGTGACAACATATTCATCTCGTGAAATATAACATTAGATGAAACAAAATAAAATATCGACCATAAAATTAATTTTTTCTATTTCACTTGAAATGAAAAAGATCTTATTTCGTGCGCCCTATAGGAAGAAGCATGTAGCTACAAACAATGTAGGGTGTGTATATGACATCACATCATTTAAAAGTTTTTAAATGATGTGATAACATACTTATCATATAAGTATAGCGTCAGATGAAACAAAATAAAATATCGACCATGAAATAATTTTTTTTCTATTTCACTTGAAATGGAAAAGATCCTATTTCGTGTGCCTTGCACCCACAAAGAATAAATACATATATGTAGAAGTGGGCATGAGGTTGGAACATAAAATGTATCATGTAAGAAGAAGCATGTAACTACAAGCAATGCGTGCCATATGTTTATTGGTGTCTTTGTTTTTCATCTTTTGTTTTCTTGTTCCCAAAACAAATACGTTAACAAAGAGTAATATTACTCTTCACTCATGTTGATCTGACGTGTTTTAATGGCTTCTTTTTTCTTTTTTTCTTTTTTTTTTTTTTTTATTTTTAGAGAAAATTTCACTTAAAATTCTTGAACTATAACGCATTTTGAGAAAATCTTTCAAAATTTTAAAAATTCTCAATTTTAGCCTAAGAACTTTTAATTTGATGCAATGTATCCACGTCAGATTTTAAACGTTAAAAATGATAAAATGACATATATACCACTTACTTTTTTATAAAATTCCAATTTTACCCTTAATTTCAAATTATTTTTTTAAAAAAAAAATCGAAGGGTAATTTGGTCTTTTAGTCATTTTTATTAAGAGGTTAACGGCTAAATCTAACAGAGGGATCAATTGAATCAAATTAAAAGTTCAAGAAATTAATTAAGAGTTTTTAAAATTTGATAAATTTTTAAAAAACGCGTAATACTTCATAAATTTAAAGTAAAGTTTCTCAGCAAGATGGAACTCAACCAAAGATACCATTTTGGCATTTGCCATGTTCTTTTCCTTCCTCCCTTGCTAGGCAAACAAAGAGACAAAAACAACAAATGCCCAAAAAGGGCCCAACCATGAATTGAATTCAAAGAGGCACCATGAACAACAAACGTCAGTAAAACAAACATTAATGTGCCCATATATGGGGAAAGATCAAAACGAGGAGCCATCCAATTACTTTAATTTCTTTGGATGATTTTAAATTTTGAATGATAGTTCCAATGCTCATTCAATCCAACGGCACACAAGGGCTCCTCCTATATATATCCCCACATATCGACATGTTAACCTTCACAGAAAAAAATTGAACATTTTTTTTCAACATTTAAAGAGAATCAAATGGGTGAGTGTTGTAGCTTAGATAGCAATGGAGCAGAGAAATTGGTAGAACATTACAGCAGCTCTCATCAAATACTGCTTGTGGGTGAGGGAGATTTCTCTTTTGCTACATGCTTAGCAAAAGCATTTGGCACTGCCGCCAACATCACCGCCACCTCTTTTTATACCAAAGGTATAAGTTGGTCGAAATTCACAACAATTATTTATTTGAATTATTAATAATTTGAGTTTCGACCGGTAATATGAGAGATCCCGTATAAAATTCACATGTCCAAATAAATTTTGGGTTGTCCGAAATATATTTTATCACATGTTCAAATTATTAGCAATTTAGGTAGCGGAATTGCAGTGGATCCTTATCCCTGTCTTTAATACACAGTATGTCGTTTGTTTACATATATTTTTGGAGTTCTTTCTAACTGGGAGCTGTTTGACATGTATATGTATATATATATATATATACCAAAGAGGTGTTGATGAATAAACGTTCGAATGCGATGGCCAATTTGAAAGAACCGACACCCTTTCTTTCATTTGAAATTGTTCGACAGGATTGTCTTCATTTGTCCAGAACATCATAAGCGCCAAATCAAGTAATTAAGCCTTTTTTTTTCTTTTTCTTTTTTTTCTTTTTCCCTTTTTTCTTCTACTTCTTCTCTAAAATTATTATTATTATTATAAGGCTTCACAGGAAGTTGTTTAGGGGATTCTTGAAGAGTGCAATTGACATGCTGACAGAGAAGGGACAAATTCATGTTAGCCACAAGAAGGCTAACCCTTTTAGTAAGTTGGAGATGGTGGAGCCAGCGGAGGAGATTGGGGTGTGTTTAGGGACGACGGAACCAGAAATTTTTATCGATGGGTCAAACACGAATGAAAAATGTATCAAGTTTGAAGATTAAAACAAAGAGTAATTGTTTTTCAAAATATATTTCAATTTTTAAATCTCACTTGTTAAATTACAGAATTTAGAGCCATTTCTTGTATTGGCATTCGTATAAGCATAATTAAAACATCAGGGTGCATAATATTCTCCATAATAAAAACTCAGAAGAATAATATTAAAGTTATTATGTTTAATAATAAATAAGGGAATGCCATTTATAATTGATAAATGAGTAATATTTTTTTTAAAAAAAACCAACCCTTTATTGGGTGTCTTGACCTACAAAACGATTATTTATTTATGAAAATTTGAGTATTCGACTTTCAATAATACTAAATCAAATACTACAACTCTCAGAAATTACAATATCATTGAGAAACAAATGAGTGAATGACAATCTTCCATTCAAATTTCTTCTCTAACTTGTTGTAAAGTCGTTTTGCCAAAAGATGAGCTTTGAAGAGCTCTTTTTTTTTTTTTTTTTTGTGACATGTTCACACAAGAGAAGGGGGAGAGAGATTTGAACTAGTAACTTCTGCTTTATGAGACATAATTCATAGCCGATTGAGCTATTCATTAGGGACTTGAAGAGTCGTTTTTGCCAAAAGATGAGCTGTCGTATTATAAGAGTTTTTGGCTGCATCAAATTCTAAGATGTATTCCAACTTTTGGGCTTGTTTGGACTTTGTTTTAAGGGCCAAGGTCCTATCTACATTTTTTTTTGGGGCCCAAAACATAAATATAGAATGGAGGAGCCCTCTACTAATTGTTAAAACTTTCAAAGTAGCAGGCAGCCCAAGGCCTAAGCCTGTGGACTGTAGAGCGATAATCTCTTGTTTTGGGAAAAGGATCATTTCCATTAAGTGCATTTAGAAGGGCATAATTGTCTAAAAAAATTTGTTCAAAAATTAAATGGACAATATTGCCCTCTTAAGTACACTAAATAAACCATCTCCATTTCAAGTGAAAAATGGAGAGGATCCTTCTCCCTTGTTTCTAGGGTTTAAGGGTGAATGAGCGTCCCCTTAATTAGGCCATCATAAAAAGACTCTTGAAATTGGGCGATCATGAGGTAGTTTGGTCATCCCAAAACCGATGATGGCCGCTCTACAAGCTTTTGAGGTTATGAACCACTACTTAGTGGTCGGCAACCCCTCAAACCATTATTTTCGTTCAATTTTTTTAAAAAAAAATTGTTACATTTTCTTCCAAAATCGAGATAATTTAATCCATTTTTCGTATATTTTGACACCATCATTGATAAAAGCGCCAAATTACAACAAAATGACAATGTGATGCAGCCAACCAAGTGTCACAAATCGGTAGTTTGAAGTGTCTTTGCAAACAGTAATTTAAGAAAATTTTGATATCTGAAATCCAAAATACATTGCATATGCCATTTTTTTGTCGGATCCGACTTACATGCTGTAGTTTAGTCTTGACCGTTAATTAAACTACAGCATACATGCCGTTATTTTAATAGCAGCATGTAAGTTGAATCCTTTTTTGTCCATTTTAATGCCAATAACTATCGAAGGCCCCTTTTGTAAATTAATACTTCGAGGGGTAGGCGTCATAAATAGTAATTTATGATGCTCTTGCAAAATTGGTAGAATATATATTTTTTTTTTAACAATGACTAACCCAATGGTTGATTAGAACGGTCATTTATGAGATAGTTGTTGGAAAAAAAAATGTAGTTTGTTTATATAAAAATAATAAAAATTATTCGTCATTGCATCTTTCACACACACGTCAAAGATTAATGCTTTTAGTACTCTGATAATTGATACCGATTGTTCTGACCTTCCTACTGCTTTTGGCACAGGGAAAAACCCATTGTTTCTTTGGCTCATATTAAAGATTTTTCTGAAAACAAAATTCCTACTAAAACTAGGCCTATCCAAATGAATGCTTAAACTTTGGAATTTTGTCAAAAGGAAATTGCTGATTTGCTTGCTAAAGGAATCATTCGCAAAAGCAAGTCCCATTGGTCTTGTACTGCTTTCTATGTTATGAAAAATGCTAAACTTGAGAGAGGAACCCCTAGGTTGGTAATTAATTACAAACCCATCAATAATGTGTTAGAATGGATTAGGTATCCAATCCCTAATATGAAGGATCTAGTCAATCGTCTTAGTGAGGCTATAGTATTCTCTAAGTTTGATATGAAATCTAGAGGTGGGCAAATTAACCGTTACCGTTTAACCGGCCGTCTACCGGCTTCGACCGAACCGATATAAACCGTAGCCGATATGCCGATATCCTTATCGGTTAAAAAAAGTATACCGGAATTCGGTCCGGTCCGGTCCGGTCCAGTTAAGCGGTTCTTATCGGTTAACCGGTTAACCGATAAGAAACCGGAAATTTTTTTTTTTTTTAAGTCCTAGTCCCAAAACGGCGCCGTTTAGTCTTTTAGAGAGGTTTCCAAATTCCCACAAGTGACACAGGTTTTCGAATTTGTGTAATGGTGTTGCCCATGACTTATTTTCCTTTTGCTAAGTGACTTTAATTAGTTAATACTTTGTTTATTATTCATTAATGAATTTTATTTTAATTTGGGTTTGGGTAGGTTTGATGTTTTTTTTTTTAAGTGATGGCATTTGATGAGATTTATTTGCCTTTGGTAAAAGCATTTTTCATTAACTAGTTTTGCTAGTCTAATTAGCATTCATTATGTTAATTAGTCCATTTGCTTTGGAAAAATGTATTTTATAATATTTAAAAAAAAAAAAAAAAAAAAAAAAAAGTTGAAGTGGATCAATATAAAAAAGCTTCAATTTTTAGCCCAAAAAACAAATATTTGGGTCCCAACAAAAAGTATTTGGTCCCTAAAACAACTCATTTTTAATAAATTATTTTAGCCCAACAAAAAGTATTTGGGTTCTCAAAAGTAAAAAAAACTCATTTTTTGTTTTTGGCCCAACAAAATAAATCAATATAAAGCTCTCGGTTAAATCGGTTAACCGGTTTAACCGGACCGTTTAACCGTGTACCGTTTTAACCGAAATTATCGGTTAAAATTCTTATTGGTTCGGTATCGGTTAATAAACCGTTTAACCGAAAATTATCGGTTAATAACCGATAAGGTCCTTAACCGGACCGTTTTGACCGATACCCAGGCCTAATGAAATCTAGATTTTGACAGGTCCAAATTGATGATAAAGGTAGATATAAAACTGCTTTTACCATTCCTTTTGGTCACTATGAGTGGAATGTTATGCATTTTGGATTAAAGAATGCTCAAAGTGAATTACCTCATACCACCTAATTACCTTAAAATGGCAATATATATATATATGAGAGAAGTACTATACGTTAAAATATTTTCTTCTAAAAAATTAGTTTTCAAATGATTTATCACCATCTCATGAGATTTATTATTTGAGAAATTATATATAAAATCTTTAGGTAAACGCGTTTTTATTAAAAACTCCTTGGGTATTTTTTTTTGGAAATTTAGTCCCTAAGTCACTTGAAACTACTAGAAAACTCTCTATCGTCAATTTTTGTTAACTTCCAAACTCACCGTTTTATCTGATTAAAATATTATTTTTTTTTATTAATTTAATTTAAAAAATTAAATCTTAAAAAAAAAAAAAAAAAAAAATTTGAAGGGCCCCAACCCCTATGGGGTGGCCGTAAGCCACCCTAGGGGTGGTTCGCCCACCCCTGGGGTGGTCGCAAGCCACCCCCAGGCGGAAAGGGGTGGCCTGCGGGCCACCCCAAACCACCCATGGGGTGGCTCGAGCCACCCCTACGACCCACCCCCTTGGGGGTTTGGGGTGGCCCGCAGGCCACCCCTTTCCACCTGGGGATGGCCGTAAGCCACCCCAGGGGTGGGCGAACCACCCCTAGGGGGGGGGGGGAGGGGGTGCCACCCCTGGCCACCCTTCAATTTTTTTTTTTTTTTTTTTTTTTTTTAAGATTTAATTTTTTAAATTAAATTAATAAAAAAATAATATTTTAATCAGATAAAACGGTGAGTTTTGAGTAGACTAACAGAAGTTAACAAAAATTGACGGTAGAGAGTTTTCTAGTAGTTTTGAGTGACCCAGGGACTAAATTTTCAAAAAAAAATACTCAAGGAATTTTTAATAAAAGCGCATTTACCTAAGGATTTTATATATGATTTCCTTTATTATTTTAAGAGGTGTGTTACCAACTTATAGAATGATTATGAGTTGGTGACACAAGAACTAGCTTTGAGATCAAGAGTTTGGGATGTTTAGGATATATGTTTTTATTTTCTACTAATTTGTTATTTTTTGGGTGCTGAATAAAGGTTTTGGTAATTATATTGGGAAATAATAGAATATGATAACAATGTTGAAAAACACTCAATTTCAGGAGATTTCTTCCCTTTAGTCCCAACAAGCAACAGCAGTTGTGAAGCGTGGTAGCAAGAGCGCAAGCAATGGCGATGGTGTCACGGCTAAGCAGCCTGCAGAGACTCTCCTCCCGAATCCCCTCCAAACCCCTCCTGATATCGCGCTCCTCCGCCACCGCCAGCGCCACCTCCACCTCCACCTCCACCTCAAAGAAAGTGTCGGATCGCATCGTGAATATCTTCGCGATTGACCCGGATGGCCAGAAGCGCGAGGTAGTGGGCCTTTCTGGGCAGACCCTGCTGAAGGCCCTGACCAACTGCGGGCTGATCGAGCCGGCCTCCCACCGCCTGGAGGAGATCGACGCCTGCTCGGCCGAGTGCGAGGTCAGCATCGCCCAGGAATGGCTCGAAAAGCTCCCCCCTCGCTCCTACGACGAGGAGTACGTGCTGAAGCGCAACTCTCGCGCACGCGTCCTCAACAAGCACTCCCGCCTCGGCTGCCAGGTCGTCCTCAACCATGACCTCCAAGGTATGGTCGTCGCCGTCCCCGAGCCCAAGCCCTGGGACATCCCATAATTCTTATCCATTCCTGTGTTGTTCTTTGCTTTCCATTCAATAAATTTGCTAAGCTCTTTTGTCTTAAGAGACTAATTTTGATTTGTTTTGTGATAAAAAGATTTTCCCTTTCAAGATTTGGCATAGTGGGCATGTTGAAGCTTGTTACTTTCTTGTGTAATTTATTTGTACTGTTTTTGCTTCCCTTGCTTCTGGGTTTTGGATTGTTAATGATGGGTTTATCGGATTGCTGGGGAAAGTGTAAGAGTTGAGTAGGGATCTTTGAATTGTGGGTAACTAGTTGTAACAATGATAACAATACATTGATGCACACTTTTATAATAATTCAAATTGTTCTTCAAGGTTGTGTTGAGCTAGTTCCTAAGGAAGCAATAATACTAGTCATTGATGCACACATGATTTAATATGTGTGGAAGGCCCAATTTTGTGTATGTATATAAAATAGTTTGATAGTTATTTGTTGCTTCGAAGCTTAATGTTGAACATAAGAGTTGGTGATTTGATCTATGTTGGGGGCATTGCTCATCAATCCACTAAGCACGAGGCATAAAGCCTACTTGACACCTCCCTAGATTTATCTGGTCCTATCTGACGCTCAATGATTATACGATGATCAACTGATTGGTTGTTTTATTCTCCCTAGATCT